>NW_026045975.1:0-39923 GCF_023898315.1 Schistocerca nitens | reverse complement strand
TCACTGTCCCAGGCAAAAACGCACTCAAAGACGTAAATACAAACCGAAAAGAAAAACGGGTTACACAAACTCACGCAAAAGCTACTTTTTCGTCTTATCTAGTTACAAATTAAACACTTTCCGTTACTCTCCTTTCATTCTACTGTGGAAACTAGTATTTTTTTACGTCGCCACGCGTCCGATATCAAAGCAAATTACGCTTACTGCGCTAGCCGGCGCGGCGCGTCTCCGCTCATCGTGTTTCAAAACACACTGCATAAACGTCCGTAACTCATCGATGCCTTCACTTACAATCTTAAAACTTTGACACCGCCAAGCGACCACCGTCCTCAGTACGTCATACAAAAATTCACCTCGATACGACCTCACTGTCCCAGGCAAAAACGCACTCAAAGACGTAAATACAAACCGAAAAGAAAAACGGGTTACACAAACTCACGCAAAAGCTACTTTTTCGTCTTATCTAGTTACAAATTAAACACTTTCCGTTACTCTCCTTTCATTCTACTGTGGAAACTAGTATTTTTTTACGTCGCCACGCGGTCCGATATCAAAGGCAAATTACGCTTACTGCGCTAGCCGGCGCGGCGCGTCTCCGCTCATCGTGTTCAAAACACACTGCATAAACGTCCGTAACTCATCGATGCCTTCACTTACAATCTTAAAACTTTGACACCGCCAAGCGACCACCGTCCTCAGTACGTCATAAAAATTTCACCTCGATACGACCTCACTGTCCCAGGCAAAAACGCACTCAAAGACGTAAATACAAACCGAAAAGAAAAACGGGTTACACAAACTCACGCAAAAGCTACTTTTTCGTCTTATCTAGTTACAAATTAAACACTTTCCGTTACTCTCCTTTCATTCTACTGTGGAAACTAGTATTTTTTTACGTCGCCACGCGGTCCGATATCAAAGCAAATTACGCTTACTGCGCTAGCCGGCGCGGCGCGTCTCCGCTCATCGTGTTTCAAAACACACTGCATAAACGTCCGTAACTCATCGATGCCTTCACTTACAATCTTAAAACTTTGACACCGCCAAGCGACCACCGTCCTCAGTACGTCATAAAAATTTCACCTCGATACGACCTCACTGTCCCAGGCAAAAACGCACTCAAAGACGTAAATACAAACCGAAAGAAAAACGGGTTACACAAACTCACGCAAAAGCTACTTTTTCGTCTTATCTAGTTACAAATTAAACACTTTCCGTTACTCTCCTTTCATTCTACTGTGGAAACTAGTATTTTTTTACGTCGCCACGCGGTCCGATATCAAAGCAAATTACGCTTACTGCGCTAGCCGGCGCGGCGCGTCTCCGCTCATCGTGTTTCAAAACACACTGCATAAACGTCCGTAACTCATCGATGCCTTCACTTACAATCTTAAAACTTTGACACCGCCATGCGACCACCGTCCTCAGTACGTCATAAAAATTTCACCTCGATACGACCTCACTGTCCCAGGCAAAAACGCACTCAAAGACGTAAATACAAACCGAAAAGAAAAACGGGTTACACAAACTCACGCAAAAGCTACTTTTTCGTCTTATCTAGTTACAAATTAAACACTTCCGTTACTCTCCTTTCATTCTACTGTGGAAACTAGTATTTTTTTACGTCGCCACGCGGTCCGATATCAAAGCAAATTACGCTTACTGCGCTAGCCGGCGCGGCGCGTCTCCGCTCATCGTGTTTCAAAACACACTGCATAAACGTCCGTAACTCATCGATGCCTTCACTTACAATCTTAAAACTTTGACACCGCCAAGCGACCACCGTCCTCAGTACGTCATAAAAATTTCACCTCGATACGACCTCACTGTCCCAGGCAAAAACGCACTCAAAGACGTAAATACAAACCGAAAAGAAAAACGGGTTACACAAACTCACGCAAAAGCTACTTTTTCGTCTTATCTAGTTACAAATTAAACACTTTCCGTTACTCTCCTTTCATTCTACTGTGGAAACTAGTATTTTTTTACGTCGCCACGCGGTCCGATATCAAAGCAAATTACGCTTTCTGCGCTAGCCGGCGGCGGCGCGTCTCCGCTCATCGTGTTTCAAAACACACTGCATAAACGTCCGTAACTCATCGATGCCTTCACTTACAATCTATTAAACTTTGACACCGCCAAGCGACCACCGTCCTCAGTACGTCATAAAATTTCACCTCGATACGACCTCACTGTCCCAGGCAAAAACGCACTCAAGACGTAAATACAAACCGAAAAGAAAACGGGTTACACAAACTCACGCAAAGCTACTTTTTCGTCTTATCTAGTTCAAATTAAACACTTTCCGTTACTCTCCTTTCATTCTACTGTGGAAACTAGTATTTTTTTACGTCGCCACGCGGTCCGATATCAAAGCAAATTACGCTTACTGCGCTAGCCGGCGCGGCGCGTCTCCGCTCATCGTGTTTCAAAACACACTGCATAAACGTCCCGTAACTCATCGATGCCTTCACTTACAATCTTAAAACTTTGACACCGCCAAGCGACCACCGTCCTCAGTACGTCATAAAAATTTCACCTCGATACGACCTCACTGTCCCAGGCAAAAACGCACTCAAAGACGTAAATACAAACCGAAAAGAAAAACGGGTTACACAAACTCACGCAAAAGCTACTTTTTCGTCTTATCTAGTTACAAATTAAACACTTTCCGTTACTCTCCTTTCATTCTACTGTGGAAACTAGTATTTTTTTACGTCGCCACGCGGTCCGATATCAAAGCAAATTACGCTTACTGCGCTAGCCGGCGCGGCGCGTCTCCGCTCATCGTGTTTCAAAACACACTGCATAAACGTCCGTAACTCATCGATGCCTTCACTTACAATCTTAAAACTTTGACACCGCCAAGCGACCACCGTCCTCAGTACGTCATAAAAATTTCACCTCGATACGACCTCACTGTCCCAGGCAAAAACGCACTCAAAGACGTAAATACAAACCGAAAGAAAAACGGGTTACACAAACTCACGCAAAAGCTACTTTTTCGTCTTATCTAGTTACAAATTAAACACTTTCCGTTACTCTCCTTTCATTCTACTGTGGAAACTAGTATTTTTTTACGTCGCCACGCGGTCCGATATCAAAGCAAATTACGCTTACTGCGCTAGCCGGCGCGGCGCGTCTCCGCTCATCGTGTTTCAAAACACACTGCATAAACGTCCGTAACTCATCGATGCCTTCACTTACAATCTTAAAACTTTGACACCGCCAAGCGACCACCGTCCTCAGTACGTCATAAAAATTTCACCTCGATACGACCTCACTGTCCCAGGCAAAAACGCACTCAAAGACGTAAATACAAACCGAAAAGAAAACGGGTTACACAAACTCACGCAAAAGCTACTTTTTCGTCTTATCTAGTTACAAATTAAACACTTTCCGTTACTCTCCTTTCATTCTACTGTGGAAACTAGTATTTTTTTACGTCGCCACGCGGTCCGATATCAAAGCAAATTACGCTTACTGCGCTAGCCGGCGCGGCGCGTCTCCGCTCATCGTGTTTCAAAACACACTGCATAAACGTCCGTAACTCATCGATGCCTTCACTTACAATCTTAAAACTTTGACACCCGCCAAGCGACCACCGTCCTCAGTACGTCATAAAAATTTCACCTCGATACGACCTCACTGTCCCAGGCAAAAACGCACTCAAAGACGTAAATACAAACCGAAAAGAAAAACGGGTTACACAAACTCACGCAAAAGCTACTTTTTCGTCTTATCTAGTTACAAATTAAACACTTTCCGTTACTCTCCTTTCATTCTACTGTGGAAACTAGTATTTTTTTACGTCGCCACGCGGTCCGATATCAAAGCAAATTACGCTTACTGCGCTAGCCGGCGCGGCGCGTCTCCGCTCATCGTGTTTCAAAACACACTGCATAAACGTCCGTAACTCATCGATGCCTTCACTTACAATCTTAAAACTTTGACACCGCAAGCGACCACCGTCCTCAGTACGTCATAAAAATTTCACCTCGATACGACCTCACTGTCCCAGGCAAAAACGCACTCAAAGACGTAAATACAACCGAAAAGAAAAACGGGTTACACAAACTCACGCAAAAGCTACTTTTTCGTCTTATCTAGTTACAAATTAAACACTTTCCGTTACTCTCCTTTCATTCTACTGTGGAAACTAGTATTTTTTTACGTCGCCACGCGGTCCGATATCAAAGCAAATTACGCTTACTGCGCTAGCCGGCGCGGCGCGTCTCCGCTCATCGTGTTTCAAAACACACTGCATAAACGTCCGTAACTCATCGATGCCTTCACTTACAATCTTAAAACTTTGACACCGCCAAGCGACCCACCGTCCTCAGTACGTCATAAAAATTTCACCTCGATACGACCTCACTGTCCCAGGCAAAAACGCACTCAAAGACGTAAATACAAACCGAAAAGAAAAACGGGTTACACAAACTCACGCAAAAGCTACTTTTTCGTCTTATCTAGTTACAAATTAAACACTTTCCGTTACTCTCCTTTCATTCTACTGTGGAAACTAGTATTTTTTTACGTCGCCACGCGGTCCGATATCAAAGCAAATTACGCTTACTGCGCTAGCCGGCGCGGCGCGTCTCCGCTCATCGTGTTTCAAAACACACTGCATAAACGTCCGTAACTCATCGATGCCTTCACTTACAATCTTAAAACTTTGACACCGCCAAGCGACCACCGTCCTCAGTACGTCATAAAAATTTCACCTCGATACGACCTCACTGTCCCAGGCAAAAACGCACTCAAAGACGTAAATACAAACCGAAAAGAAAAACGGGTTACACAAACTCACGCAAAAGCTACTTTTTCGTCTTATCTAGTTACAAACTAAACACTTTCCGTTACTCTCCTTTCATTCTACTGTGGAAACTAGTATTTTTTTACGTCGCCACGCGGTCCGATATCAAAGCAAATTACGCTTACTGCGCTAGCCGGCGCGGCGCGTCTCCGCTCATCGTGTTTCAAAACACACTGCATAAACGTCCGTAACTCATCGATGCCTTCACTTACAATCTTAAAACTTTGACACCGCCAAGCGACCACCGTCCTCAGTACGTCATAAAAATTTCACCTCGATACGACCTCACTGTCCCAGGCAAAAACGCACTCAAAGACGTAAATACAAACCGAAAAGAAAAACGGGTTACACAAACTCACGCAAAAGCTACTTTTTCGTCTTATCTAGTTACAAATTAAACACTTTCCGTTACTCTCCTTTCATTCTACTGTGGAAACTAGTATTTTTTTACGTCGCCACGCGGTCCGATATCAAAGCAAATTACGCTTACTGCGCTAGCCGGCGCGGCGCGTCTCCGCTCATCGTGTTTCAAAACACACTGCATAAACGTCCGTAACTCATCGATGCCTTCACTTACAATCTTAAAACTTTGACACCGCCAAGCGACCACCGTCCTCAGTACGTCATAAAAATTTCACCTCGATACGACCTCACTGTCCCAGGCAAAAACGCACTCAAAGACGTAAATACAAACCGAAAAGAAAAACGGGTTACACAAACTCACGCAAAAGCTACTTTTTCGTCTTATCTAGTTACAAATTAAACACTTTCCGTTACTCTCCTTTCATTCTACTGTGGAAACTAGTATTTTTTTACGTCGCCACGCGGTCCGATATCAAAGCAAATTACGCTTACTGCGCTAGCCGGCGCGGCGCGTCTCCGCTCATCGTGTTTCAAAACACACTGCATAAACGTCCGTAACTCATCGATGCCTTCACTTACAATCTTAAAACTTTGACACCGCCAAGCGACCACCGTCCTCAGTACGTCATAAAAATTTCACCTCGATACGACCTCACTGTCCCAGGCAAAAACGCACTCAAAGACGTAAATACAAACCGAAAAGAAAAACGGGTTACACAAACTCACGCAAAAGCTACTTTTTCGTCTTATCTAGTTACAAATTAAACACTTTCCGTTACTCTCCTTTCATTCTACTGTGGAAACTAGTATTTTTTTACGTCGCCACGCGGTCCGATATCAAAGCAAATTACGCTTACTGCGCTAGCCGGCGCGGCGCGTCTCCGCTCATCGTGTTTCAAAACACACTGCATAAACGTCCGTAACTCATCGATGCCTTCACTTACAATCTTAAAACTTTGACACCGCCAAGCGACCACCGTCCTCAGTACGTCATAAAAATTTCACCTCGATACGACCTCACTGTCCCAGGCAAAAACGCACTCAAAGACGTAAATACAAACCGAAAAGAAAAACGGGTTACACAAACTCACGCAAAAGCTACTTTTTCGTCTTATCTAGTTACAAATTAAACACTTTCCGTTACTCTCCTTTCATTCTACTGTGGAAACTAGTATTTTTTTACGTCGCCACGCGGTCCGATATCAAAGCAAATTACGCTTACTGCGCTAGCCGGCGCGGCGCGTCTCCGCTCATCGTGTTTCAAAACACACTGCATAAACGTCCGTAACTCATCGATGCCTTCACTTACAATCTTAAAACTTTGACACCGCCAAGCGACCACCGTCCTCAGTACGTCATAAAAATTTCACCTCGATACGACCTCACTGTCCCAGGCAAAAACGCACTCAAAGACGTAAATACAAACCGAAAAGAAAAACGGGTTACACAAACTCACGCAAAAGCTACTTTTTCGTCTTATCTAGTTACAAATTAAACACTTTCCGTTACTCTCCTTTCATTCTACTGTGGAAACTAGTATTTTTTTACGTCGCCACGCGGTCCGATATCAAAGCAAATTACGCTTACTGCGCTAGCCGGCGCGGCGCGTCTCCGCTCATCGTGTTTCAAAACACACTGCATAAACGTCCGTAACTCATCGATGCCTTCACTTACAATCTTAAAACTTTGACACCGCCAAGCGACCACCGTCCTCAGTACGTCATAAAAATTTCACCTCGATACGACCTCACTGTCCCAGGCAAAAACGCACTCAAAGACGTAAATACAAACCGAAAAGAAAAACGGGTTACACAAACTCACGCAAAAGCTACTTTTTCGTCTTATCTAGTTACAAATTAAACACTTTCCGTTACTCTCCTTTCATTCTACTGTGGAAACTAGTATTTTTTTACGTCGCCACGCGGTCCGATATCAAAGCAAATTACGCTTACTGCGCTAGCCGGCGCGGCGCGTCTCCGCTCATCGTGTTTCAAAACACACTGCATAAACGTCCGTAACTCATCGATGCCTTCACTTACAATCTTAAAACTTTGACACCGCCAAGCGACCACCGTCCTCAGTACGTCATAAAAATTTCACCTCGATACGACCTCACTGTCCCAGGCAAAAACGCACTCAAAGACGTAAATACAAACCGAAAAGAAAAACGGGTTACACAAACTCACGCAAAAGCTACTTTTTCGTCTTATCTAGTTACAAATTAAACACTTTCCGTTACTCTCCTTTCATTCTACTGTGGAAACTAGTATTTTTTTACGTCGCCACGCGGTCCGATATCAAAGCAAATTACGCTTACTGCGCTAGCCGGCGCGGCGCGTCTCCGCTCATCGTGTTTCAAAACACACTGCATAAACGTCCGTAACTCATCGATGCCTTCACTTACAATCTTAAAACTTTGACACCGCCAAGCGACCACCGTCCTCAGTACGTCATAAAAATTTCACCTCGATACGACCTCACTGTCCCAGGCAAAAACGCACTCAAAGACGTAAATACAAACCGAAAAGAAAAACGGGTTACACAAACTCACGCAAAAGCTACTTTTTCGTCTTATCTAGTTACAAATTAAACACTTTCCGTTACTCTCCTTTCATTCTACTGTGGAAACTAGTATTTTTTTACGTCGCCACGCGGTCCGATATCAAAGCAAATTACGCTTACTGCGCTAGCCGGCGCGGCGCGTCTCCGCTCATCGTGTTTCAAAACACACTGCATAAACGTCCGTAACTCATCGATGCCTTCACTTACAATCTTAAAACTTTGACACCGCCAAGCGACCACCGTCCTCAGTACGTCATAAAAATTTCACCTCGATACGACCTCACTGTCCCAGGCAAAAACGCACTCAAAGACGTAAATACAAACCGAAAAGAAAAACGGGTTACACAAACTCACGCAAAAGCTACTTTTTCGTCTTATCTAGTTACAAATTAAACACTTTCCGTTACTCTCCTTTCATTCTACTGTGGAAACTAGTATTTTTTTACGTCGCCACGCGGTCCGATATCAAAGCAAATTACGCTTACTGCGCTAGCCGGCGCGGCGCGTCTCCGCTCATCGTGTTTCAAAACACACTGCATAAACGTCCGTAACTCATCGATGCCTTCACTTACAATCTTAAAACTTTGACACCGCCAAGCGACCACCGTCCTCAGTACGTCATAAAAATTTCACCTCGATACGACCTCACTGTCCCAGGCAAAAACGCACTCAAAGACGTAAATACAAACCGAAAAGAAAAACGGGTTACACAAACTCACGCAAAAGCTACTTTTTCGTCTTATCTAGTTACAAATTAAACACTTTCCGTTACTCTCCTTTCATTCTACTGTGGAAACTAGTATTTTTTTACGTCGCCACGCGGTCCGATATCAAAGCAAATTACGCTTACTGCGCTAGCCGGCGCGGCGCGTCTCCGCTCATCGTGTTTCAAAACACACTGCATAAACGTCCGTAACTCATCGATGCCTTCACTTACAATCTTAAAACTTTGACACCGCCAAGCGACCACCGTCCTCAGTACGTCATAAAAATTTCACCTCGATACGACCTCACTGTCCCAGGCAAAAACGCACTCAAAGACGTAAATACAAACCGAAAAGAAAAACGGGTTACACAAACTCACGCAAAAGCTACTTTTTCGTCTTATCTAGTTACAAATTAAACACTTTCCGTTACTCTCCTTTCATTCTACTGTGGAAACTAGTATTTTTTTACGTCGCCACGCGGTCCGATATCAAAGCAAATTACGCTTACTGCGCTAGCCGGCGCGGCGCGTCTCCGCTCATCGTGTTTCAAAACACACTGCATAAACGTCCGTAACTCATCGATGCCTTCACTTACAATCTTAAAACTTTGACACCGCCAAGCGACCACCGTCCTCAGTACGTCATAAAAATTTCACCTCGATACGACCTCACTGTCCCAGGCAAAAACGCACTCAAAGACGTAAATACAAACCGAAAAGAAAAACGGGTTACACAAACTCACGCAAAAGCTACTTTTTCGTCTTATCTAGTTACAAATTAAACACTTTCCGTTACTCTCCTTTCATTCTACTGTGGAAACTAGTATTTTTTTACGTCGCCACGCGGTCCGATATCAAAGCAAATTACGCTTACTGCGCTAGCCGGCGCGGCGCGTCTCCGCTCATCGTGTTTCAAAACACACTGCATAAACGTCCGTAACTCATCGATGCCTTCACTTACAATCTTAAAACTTTGACACCGCCAAGCGACCACCGTCCTCAGTACGTCATAAAAATTTCACCTCGATACGACCTCACTGTCCCAGGCAAAAACGCACTCAAAGACGTAAATACAAACCGAAAAGAAAAACGGGTTACACAAACTCACGCAAAAGCTACTTTTTCGTCTTATCTAGTTACAAATTAAACACTTTCCGTTACTCTCCTTTCATTCTACTGTGGAAACTAGTATTTTTTTACGTCGCCACGCGGTCCGATATCAAAGCAAATTACGCTTACTGCGCTAGCCGGCGCGGCGCGTCTCCGCTCATCGTGTTTCAAAACACACTGCATAAACGTCCGTAACTCATCGATGCCTTCACTTACAATCTTAAAACTTTGACACCGCCAAGCGACCACCGTCCTCAGTACGTCATAAAAATTTCACCTCGATACGACCTCACTGTCCCAGGCAAAAACGCACTCAAAGACGTAAATACAAACCGAAAAGAAAAACGGGTTACACAAACTCACGCAAAAGCTACTTTTTCGTCTTATCTAGTTACAAATTAAACACTTTCCGTTACTCTCCTTTCATTCTACTGTGGAAACTAGTATTTTTTTACGTCGCCACGCGGTCCGATATCAAAGCAAATTACGCTTACTGCGCTAGCCGGCGCGGCGCGTCTCCGCTCATCGTGTTTCAAAACACACTGCATAAACGTCCGTAACTCATCGATGCCTTCACTTACAATCTTAAAACTTTGACACCGCCAAGCGACCACCGTCCTCAGTACGTCATAAAAATTTCACCTCGATACGACCTCACTGTCCCAGGCAAAAACGCACTCAAAGACGTAAATACAAACCGAAAAGAAAAACGGGTTACACAAACTCACGCAAAAGCTACTTTTTCGTCTTATCTAGTTACAAATTAAACACTTTCCGTTACTCTCCTTTCATTCTACTGTGGAAACTAGTATTTTTTTACGTCGCCACGCGGTCCGATATCAAAGCAAATTACGCTTACTGCGCTAGCCGGCGCGGCGCGTCTCCGCTCATCGTGTTTCAAAACACACTGCATAAACGTCCGTAACTCATCGATGCCTTCACTTACAATCTTAAAACTTTGACACCGCCAAGCGACCACCGTCCTCAGTACGTCATAAAAATTTCACCTCGATACGACCTCACTGTCCCAGGCAAAAACGCACTCAAAGACGTAAATACAAACCGAAAAGAAAAACGGGTTACACAAACTCACGCAAAAGCTACTTTTTCGTCTTATCTAGTTACAAATTAAACACTTTCCGTTACTCTCCTTTCATTCTACTGTGGAAACTAGTATTTTTTTACGTCGCCACGCGGTCCGATATCAAAGCAAATTACGCTTACTGCGCTAGCCGGCGCGGCGCGTCTCCGCTCATCGTGTTTCAAAACACACTGCATAAACGTCCGTAACTCATCGATGCCTTCACTTACAATCTTAAAACTTTGACACCGCCAAGCGACCACCGTCCTCAGTACGTCATAAAAATTTCACCTCGATACGACCTCACTGTCCCAGGCAAAAACGCACTCAAAGACGTAAATACAAACCGAAAAGAAAAACGGGTTACACAAACTCACGCAAAAGCTACTTTTTCGTCTTATCTAGTTACAAACTAAACACTTTCCGTTACTCTCCTTTCATTCTACTGTGGAAACTAGTATTTTTTTACGTCGCCACGCGGTCCGATATCAAAGCAAATTACGCTTACTGCGCTAGCCGGCGCGGCGCGTCTCCGCTCATCGTGTTTCAAAACACACTGCATAAACGTCCGTAACTCATCGATGCCTTCACTTACAATCTTAAAACTTTGACACCGCCAAGCGACCACCGTCCTCAGTACGTCATAAAAATTTCACCTCGATACGACCTCACTGTCCCAGGCAAAAACGCACTCAAAGACGTAAATACAAACCGAAAAGAAAAACGGGTTACACAAACTCACGCAAAAGCTACTTTTTCGTCTTATCTAGTTACAAATTAAACACTTTCCGTTACTCTCCTTTCATTCTACTGTGGAAACTAGTATTTTTTTACGTCGCCACGCGGTCCGATATCAAAGCAAATTACGCTTACTGCGCTAGCCGGCGCGGCGCGTCTCCGCTCATCGTGTTTCAAAACACACTGCATAAACGTCCGTAACTCATCGATGCCTTCACTTACAATCTTAAAACTTTGACACCGCCAAGCGACCACCGTCCTCAGTACGTCATAAAAATTTCACCTCGATACGACCTCACTGTCCCAGGCAAAAACGCACTCAAAGACGTAAATACAAACCGAAAAGAAAAACGGGTTACACAAACTCACGCAAAAGCTACTTTTTCGTCTTATCTAGTTACAAATTAAACACTTTCCGTTACTCTCCTTTCATTCTACTGTGGAAACTAGTATTTTTTTACGTCGCCACGCGGTCCGATATCAAAGCAAATTACGCTTACTGCGCTAGCCGGCGCGGCGCGTCTCCGCTCATCGTGTTTCAAAACACACTGCATAAACGTCCGTAACTCATCGATGCCTTCACTTACAATCTTAAAACTTTGACACCGCCAAGCGACCACCGTCCTCAGTACGTCATAAAAATTTCACCTCGATACGACCTCACTGTCCCAGGCAAAAACGCACTCAAAGACGTAAATACAAACCGAAAAGAAAAACGGGTTACACAAACTCACGCAAAAGCTACTTTTTCGTCTTATCTAGTTACAAATTAAACACTTTCCGTTACTCTCCTTTCATTCTACTGTGGAAACTAGTATTTTTTTACGTCGCCACGCGGTCCGATATCAAAGCAAATTACGCTTACTGCGCTAGCCGGCGCGGCGCGTCTCCGCTCATCGTGTTTCAAAACACACTGCATAAACGTCCGTAACTCATCGATGCCTTCACTTACAATCTTAAAACTTTGACACCGCCAAGCGACCACCGTCCTCAGTACGTCATAAAAATTTCACCTCGATACGACCTCACTGTCCCAGGCAAAAACGCACTCAAAGACGTAAATACAAACCGAAAAGAAAAACGGGTTACACAAACTCACGCAAAAGCTACTTTTTCGTCTTATCTAGTTACAAATTAAACACTTTCCGTTACTCTCCTTTCATTCTACTGTGGAAACTAGTATTTTTTTACGTCGCCACGCGGTCCGATATCAAAGCAAATTACGCTTACTGCGCTAGCCGGCGCGGCGCGTCTCCGCTCATCGTGTTTCAAAACACACTGCATAAACGTCCGTAACTCATCGATGCCTTCACTTACAATCTTAAAACTTTGACACCGCCAAGCGACCACCGTCCTCAGTACGTCATAAAAATTTCACCTCGATACGACCTCACTGTCCCAGGCAAAAACGCACTCAAAGACGTAAATACAAACCGAAAAGAAAAACGGGTTACACAAACTCACGCAAAAGCTACTTTTTCGTCTTATCTAGTTACAAATTAAACACTTTCCGTTACTCTCCTTTCATTCTACTGTGGAAACTAGTATTTTTTTACGTCGCCACGCGGTCCGATATCAAAGCAAATTACGCTTACTGCGCTAGCCGGCGCGGCGCGTCTCCGCTCATCGTGTTTCAAAACACACTGCATAAACGTCCGTAACTCATCGATGCCTTCACTTACAATCTTAAAACTTTGACACCGCCAAGCGACCACCGTCCTCAGTACGTCATAAAAATTTCACCTCGATACGACCTCACTGTCCCAGGCAAAAACGCACTCAAAGACGTAAATACAAACCGAAAAGAAAAACGGGTTACACAAACTCACGCAAAAGCTACTTTTTCGTCTTATCTAGTTACAAATTAAACACTTTCCGTTACTCTCCTTTCATTCTACTGTGGAAACTAGTATTTTTTTACGTCGCCACGCGGTCCGATATCAAAGCAAATTACGCTTACTGCGCTAGCCGGCGCGGCGCGTCTCCGCTCATCGTGTTTCAAAACACACTGCATAAACGTCCGTAACTCATCGATGCCTTCACTTACAATCTTAAAACTTTGACACCGCCAAGCGACCACCGTCCTCAGTACGTCATAAAAATTTCACCTCGATACGACCTCACTGTCCCAGGCAAAAACGCACTCAAAGACGTAAATACAAACCGAAAAGAAAAACGGGTTACACAAACTCACGCAAAAGCTACTTTTTCGTCTTATCTAGTTACAAATTAAACACTTTCCGTTACTCTCCTTTCATTCTACTGTGGAAACTAGTATTTTTTTACGTCGCCACGCGGTCCGATATCAAAGCAAATTACGCTTACTGCGCTAGCCGGCGCGGCGCGTCTCCGCTCATCGTGTTTCAAAACACACTGCATAAACGTCCGTAACTCATCGATGCCTTCACTTACAATCTTAAAACTTTGACACCGCCAAGCGACCACCGTCCTCAGTACGTCATAAAAATTTCACCTCGATACGACCTCACTGTCCCAGGCAAAAACGCACTCAAAGACGTAAATACAAACCGAAAAGAAAAACGGGTTACACAAACTCACGCAAAAGCTACTTTTTCGTCTTATCTAGTTACAAATTAAACACTTTCCGTTACTCTCCTTTCATTCTACTGTGGAAACTAGTATTTTTTTACGTCGCCACGCGGTCCGATATCAAAGCAAATTACGCTTACTGCGCTAGCCGGCGCGGCGCGTCTCCGCTCATCGTGTTTCAAAACACACTGCATAAACGTCCGTAACTCATCGATGCCTTCACTTACAATCTTAAAACTTTGACACCGCCAAGCGACCACCGTCCTCAGTACGTCATAAAAATTTCACCTCGATACGACCTCACTGTCCCAGGCAAAAACGCACTCAAAGACGTAAATACAAACCGAAAAGAAAAACGGGTTACACAAACTCACGCAAAAGCTACTTTTTCGTCTTATCTAGTTACAAATTAAACACTTTCCGTTACTCTCCTTTCATTCTACTGTGGAAACTAGTATTTTTTTACGTCGCCACGCGGTCCGATATCAAAGCAAATTACGCTTACTGCGCTAGCCGGCGCGGCGCGTCTCCGCTCATCGTGTTTCAAAACACACTGCATAAACGTCCGTAACTCATCGATGCCTTCACTTACAATCTTAAAACTTTGACACCGCCAAGCGACCACCGTCCTCAGTACGTCATAAAAATTTCACCTCGATACGACCTCACTGTCCCAGGCAAAAACGCACTCAAAGACGTAAATACAAACCGAAAAGAAAAACGGGTTACACAAACTCACGCAAAAGCTACTTTTTCGTCTTATCTAGTTACAAATTAAACACTTTCCGTTACTCTCCTTTCATTCTACTGTGGAAACTAGTATTTTTTTACGTCGCCACGCGGTCCGATATCAAAGCAAATTACGCTTACTGCGCTAGCCGGCGCGGCGCGTCTCCGCTCATCGTGTTTCAAAACACACTGCATAAACGTCCGTAACTCATCGATGCCTTCACTTACAATCTTAAAACTTTGACACCGCCAAGCGACCACCGTCCTCAGTACGTCATAAAAATTTCACCTCGATACGACCTCACTGTCCCAGGCAAAAACGCACTCAAAGACGTAAATACAAACCGAAAAGAAAAACGGGTTACACAAACTCACGCAAAAGCTACTTTTTCGTCTTATCTAGTTACAAATTAAACACTTTCCGTTACTCTCCTTTCATTCTACTGTGGAAACTAGTATTTTTTTACGTCGCCACGCGGTCCGATATCAAAGCAAATTACGCTTACTGCGCTAGCCGGCGCGGCGCGTCTCCGCTCATCGTGTTTCAAAACACACTGCATAAACGTCCGTAACTCATCGATGCCTTCACTTACAATCTTAAAACTTTGACACCGCCAAGCGACCACCGTCCTCAGTACGTCATAAAAATTTCACCTCGATACGACCTCACTGTCCCAGGCAAAAACGCACTCAAAGACGTAAATACAAACCGAAAAGAAAAACGGGTTACACAAACTCACGCAAAAGCTACTTTTTCGTCTTATCTAGTTACAAATTAAACACTTTCCGTTACTCTCCTTTCATTCTACTGTGGAAACTAGTATTTTTTTACGTCGCCACGCGGTCCGATATCAAAGCAAATTACGCTTACTGCGCTAGCCGGCGCGGCGCGTCTCCGCTCATCGTGTTTCAAAACACACTGCATAAACGTCCGTAACTCATCGATGCCTTCACTTACAATCTTAAAACTTTGACACCGCCAAGCGACCACCGTCCTCAGTACGTCATAAAAATTTCACCTCGATACGACCTCACTGTCCCAGGCAAAAACGCACTCAAAGACGTAAATACAAACCGAAAAGAAAAACGGGTTACACAAACTCACGCAAAAGCTACTTTTTCGTCTTATCTAGTTACAAATTAAACACTTTCCGTTACTCTCCTTTCATTCTACTGTGGAAACTAGTATTTTTTTACGTCGCCACGCGGTCCGATATCAAAGCAAATTACGCTTACTGCGCTAGCCGGCGCGGCGCGTCTCCGCTCATCGTGTTTCAAAACACACTGCATAAACGTCCGTAACTCATCGATGCCTTCACTTACAATCTTAAAACTTTGACACCGCCAAGCGACCACCGTCCTCAGTACGTCATAAAAATTTCACCTCGATACGACCTCACTGTCCCAGGCAAAAACGCACTCAAAGACGTAAATACAAACCGAAAAGAAAAACGGGTTACACAAACTCACGCAAAAGCTACTTTTTCGTCTTATCTAGTTACAAATTAAACACTTTCCGTTACTCTCCTTTCATTCTACTGTGGAAACTAGTATTTTTTTACGTCGCCACGCGGTCCGATATCAAAGCAAATTACGCTTACTGCGCTAGCCGGCGCGGCGCGTCTCCGCTCATCGTGTTTCAAAACACACTGCATAAACGTCCGTAACTCATCGATGCCTTCACTTACAATCTTAAAACTTTGACACCGCCAAGCGACCACCGTCCTCAGTACGTCATAAAAATTTCACCTCGATACGACCTCACTGTCCCAGGCAAAAACGCACTCAAAGACGTAAATACAAACCGAAAAGAAAAACGGGTTACACAAACTCACGCAAAAGCTACTTTTTCGTCTTATCTAGTTACAAATTAAACACTTTCCGTTACTCTCCTTTCATTCTACTGTGGAAACTAGTATTTTTTTACGTCGCCACGCGGTCCGATATCAAAGCAAATTACGCTTACTGCGCTAGCCGGCGCGGCGCGTCTCCGCTCATCGTGTTTCAAAACACACTGCATAAACGTCCGTAACTCATCGATGCCTTCACTTACAATCTTAAAACTTTGACACCGCCAAGCGACCACCGTCCTCAGTACGTCATAAAAATTTCACCTCGATACGACCTCACTGTCCCAGGCAAAAACGCACTCAAAGACGTAAATACAAACCGAAAAGAAAAACGGGTTACACAAACTCACGCAAAAGCTACTTTTTCGTCTTATCTAGTTACAAATTAAACACTTTCCGTTACTCTCCTTTCATTCTACTGTGGAAACTAGTATTTTTTTACGTCGCCACGCGGTCCGATATCAAAGCAAATTACGCTTACTGCGCTAGCCGGCGCGGCGCGTCTCCGCTCATCGTGTTTCAAAACACACTGCATAAACGTCCGTAACTCATCGATGCCTTCACTTACAATCTTAAAACTTTGACACCGCCAAGCGACCACCGTCCTCAGTACGTCATAAAAATTTCACCTCGATACGACCTCACTGTCCCAGGCAAAAACGCACTCAAAGACGTAAATACAAACCGAAAAGAAAAACGGGTTACACAAACTCACGCAAAAGCTACTTTTTCGTCTTATCTAGTTACAAATTAAACACTTTCCGTTACTCTCCTTTCATTCTACTGTGGAAACTAGTATTTTTTTACGTCGCCACGCGGTCCGATATCAAAGCAAATTACGCTTACTGCGCTAGCCGGCGCGGCGCGTCTCCGCTCATCGTGTTTCAAAACACACTGCATAAACGTCCGTAACTCATCGATGCCTTCACTTACAATCTTAAAACTTTGACACCGCCAAGCGACCACCGTCCTCAGTACGTCATAAAAATTTCACCTCGATACGACCTCACTGTCCCAGGCAAAAACGCACTCAAAGACGTAAATACAAACCGAAAAGAAAAACGGGTTACACAAACTCACGCAAAAGCTACTTTTTCGTCTTATCTAGTTACAAATTAAACACTTTCCGTTACTCTCCTTTCATTCTACTGTGGAAACTAGTATTTTTTTACGTCGCCACGCGGTCCGATATCAAAGCAAATTACGCTTACTGCGCTAGCCGGCGCGGCGCGTCTCCGCTCATCGTGTTTCAAAACACACTGCATAAACGTCCGTAACTCATCGATGCCTTCACTTACAATCTTAAAACTTTGACACCGCCAAGCGACCACCGTCCTCAGTACGTCATAAAAATTTCACCTCGATACGACCTCACTGTCCCAGGCAAAAACGCACTCAAAGACGTAAATACAAACCGAAAAGAAAAACGGGTTACACAAACTCACGCAAAAGCTACTTTTTCGTCTTATCTAGTTACAAATTAAACACTTTCCGTTACTCTCCTTTCATTCTACTGTGGAAACTAGTATTTTTTTACGTCGCCACGCGGTCCGATATCAAAGCAAATTACGCTTACTGCGCTAGCCGGCGCGGCGCGTCTCCGCTCATCGTGTTTCAAAACACACTGCATAAACGTCCGTAACTCATCGATGCCTTCACTTACAATCTTAAAACTTTGACACCGCCAAGCGACCACCGTCCTCAGTACGTCATAAAAATTTCACCTCGATACGACCTCACTGTCCCAGGCAAAAACGCACTCAAAGACGTAAATACAAACCGAAAAGAAAAACGGGTTACACAAACTCACGCAAAAGCTACTTTTTCGTCTTATCTAGTTACAAATTAAACACTTTCCGTTACTCTCCTTTCATTCTACTGTGGAAACTAGTATTTTTTTACGTCGCCACGCGGTCCGATATCAAAGCAAATTACGCTTACTGCGCTAGCCGGCGCGGCGCGTCTCCGCTCATCGTGTTTCAAAACACACTGCATAAACGTCCGTAACTCATCGATGCCTTCACTTACAATCTTAAAACTTTGACACCGCCAAGCGACCACCGTCCTCAGTACGTCATAAAAATTTCACCTCGATACGACCTCACTGTCCCAGGCAAAAACGCACTCAAAGACGTAAATACAAACCGAAAAGAAAAACGGGTTACACAAACTCACGCAAAAGCTACTTTTTCGTCTTATCTAGTTACAAATTAAACACTTTCCGTTACTCTCCTTTCATTCTACTGTGGAAACTAGTATTTTTTTACGTCGCCACGCGGTCCGATATCAAAGCAAATTACGCTTACTGCGCTAGCCGGCGCGGCGCGTCTCCGCTCATCGTGTTTCAAAACACACTGCATAAACGTCCGTAACTCATCGATGCCTTCACTTACAATCTTAAAACTTTGACACCGCCAAGCGACCACCGTCCTCAGTACGTCATAAAAATTTCACCTCGATACGACCTCACTGTCCCAGGCAAAAACGCACTCAAAGACGTAAATACAAACCGAAAAGAAAAACGGGTTACACAAACTCACGCAAAAGCTACTTTTTCGTCTTATCTAGTTACAAATTAAACACTTTCCGTTACTCTCCTTTCATTCTACTGTGGAAACTAGTATTTTTTTACGTCGCCACGCGGTCCGATATCAAAGCAAATTACGCTTACTGCGCTAGCCGGCGCGGCGCGTCTCCGCTCATCGTGTTTCAAAACACACTGCATAAACGTCCGTAACTCATCGATGCCTTCACTTACAATCTTAAAACTTTGACACCGCC
Organism: Schistocerca nitens; assembly: GCF_023898315.1. Classification (NCBI taxonomy): domain Eukaryota; kingdom Metazoa; phylum Arthropoda; class Insecta; order Orthoptera; family Acrididae; genus Schistocerca; species Schistocerca nitens. Next base: position 20,634 of record NW_026045975.1, on the reverse strand, counting down.
AAGCGACCACCGTCCTCAGTACGTCATAAAAATTTCACCTCGATACGACCTCACTGTCCCAGGCAAAAACGCACTCAAAGACGTAAATACAAACCGAAAAGAAAAACGGGTTACACAAACTCACGCAAAAGCTACTTTTTCGTCTTATCTAGTTACAAATTAAACACTTTCCGTTACTCTCCTTTCATTCTACTGTGGAAACTAGTATTTTTTTACGTCGCCACGCGGTCCGATATCAAAGCAAATTACGCTTACTGCGCTAGCCGGCGCGGCGCGTCTCCGCTCATCGTGTTTCAAAACACACTGCATAAACGTCCGTAACTCATCGATGCCTTCACTTACAATCTTAAAACTTTGACACCGCCAAGCGACCACCGTCCTCAGTACGTCATAAAAATTTCACCTCGATACGACCTCACTGTCCCAGGCAAAAACGCACTCAAAGACGTAAATACAAACCGAAAAGAAAAACGGGTTACACAAACTCACGCAAAAGCTACTTTTTCGTCTTATCTAGTTACAAATTAAACACTTTCCGTTACTCTCCTTTCATTCTACTGTGGAAACTAGTATTTTTTTACGTCGCCACGCGGTCCGATATCAAAGCAAATTACGCTTACTGCGCTAGCCGGCGCGGCGCGTCTCCGCTCATCGTGTTTCAAAACACACTGCATAAACGTCCGTAACTCATCGATGCCTTCACTTACAATCTTAAAACTTTGACACCGCCAAGCGACCACCGTCCTCAGTACGTCATAAAAATTTCACCTCGATACGACCTCACTGTCCCAGGCAAAAACGCACTCAAAGACGTAAATACAAACCGAAAAGAAAAACGGGTTACACAAACTCACGCAAAAGCTACTTTTTCGTCTTATCTAGTTACAAACTAAACACTTTCCGTTACTCTCCTTTCATTCTACTGTGGAAACTAGTATTTTTTTACGTCGCCACGCGGTCCGATATCAAAGCAAATTACGCTTACTGCGCTAGCCGGCGCGGCGCGTCTCCGCTCATCGTGTTTCAAAACACACTGCATAAACGTCCGTAACTCATCGATGCCTTCACTTACAATCTTAAAACTTTGACACCGCCAAGCGACCACCGTCCTCAGTACGTCATAAAAATTTCACCTCGATACGACCTCACTGTCCCAGGCAAAAACGCACTCAAAGACGTAAATACAAACCGAAAAGAAAAACGGGTTACACAAACTCACGCAAAAGCTACTTTTTCGTCTTATCTAGTTACAAATTAAACACTTTCCGTTACTCTCCTTTCATTCTACTGTGGAAACTAGTATTTTTTTACGTCGCCACGCGGTCCGATATCAAAGCAAATTACGCTTACTGCGCTAGCCGGCGCGGCGCGTCTCCGCTCATCGTGTTTCAAAACACACTGCATAAACGTCCGTAACTCATCGATGCCTTCACTTACAATCTTAAAACTTTGACACCGCCAAGCGACCACCGTCCTCAGTACGTCATAAAAATTTCACCTCGATACGACCTCACTGTCCCAGGCAAAAACGCACTCAAAGACGTAAATACAAACCGAAAAGAAAAACGGGTTACACAAACTCACGCAAAAGCTACTTTTTCGTCTTATCTAGTTACAAATTAAACACTTTCCGTTACTCTCCTTTCATTCTACTGTGGAAACTAGTATTTTTTTACGTCGCCACGCGGTCCGATATCAAAGCAAATTACGCTTACTGCGCTAGCCGGCGCGGCGCGTCTCCGCTCATCGTGTTTCAAAACACACTGCATAAACGTCCGTAACTCATCGATGCCTTCACTTACAATCTTAAAACTTTGACACCGCCAAGCGACCACCGTCCTCAGTACGTCATAAAAATTTCACCTCGATACGACCTCACTGTCCCAGGCAAAAACGCACTCAAAGACGTAAATACAAACCGAAAAGAAAAACGGGTTACACAAACTCACGCAAAAGCTACTTTTTCGTCTTATCTAGTTACAAATTAAACACTTTCCGTTACTCTCCTTTCATTCTACTGTGGAAACTAGTATTTTTTTACGTCGCCACGCGGTCCGATATCAAAGCAAATTACGCTTACTGCGCTAGCCGGCGCGGCGCGTCTCCGCTCATCGTGTTTCAAAACACACTGCATAAACGTCCGTAACTCATCGATGCCTTCACTTACAATCTTAAAACTTTGACACCGCCAAGCGACCACCGTCCTCAGTACGTCATAAAAATTTCACCTCGATACGACCTCACTGTCCCAGGCAAAAACGCACTCAAAGACGTAAATACAAACCGAAAAGAAAAACGGGTTACACAAACTCACGCAAAAGCTACTTTTTCGTCTTATCTAGTTACAAATTAAACACTTTCCGTTACTCTCCTTTCATTCTACTGTGGAAACTAGTATTTTTTTACGTCGCCACGCGGTCCGATATCAAAGCAAATTACGCTTACTGCGCTAGCCGGCGCGGCGCGTCTCCGCTCATCGTGTTTCAAAACACACTGCATAAACGTCCGTAACTCATCGATGCCTTCACTTACAATCTTAAAACTTTGACACCGCCAAGCGACCACCGTCCTCAGTACGTCATAAAAATTTCACCTCGATACGACCTCACTGTCCCAGGCAAAAACGCACTCAAAGACGTAAATACAAACCGAAAAGAAAAACGGGTTACACAAACTCACGCAAAAGCTACTTTTTCGTCTTATCTAGTTACAAATTAAACACTTTCCGTTACTCTCCTTTCATTCTACTGTGGAAACTAGTATTTTTTTACGTCGCCACGCGGTCCGATATCAAAGCAAATTACGCTTACTGCGCTAGCCGGCGCGGCGCGTCTCCGCTCATCGTGTTTCAAAACACACTGCATAAACGTCCGTAACTCATCGATGCCTTCACTTACAATCTTAAAACTTTGACACCGCCAAGCGACCACCGTCCTCAGTACGTCATAAAAATTTCACCTCGATACGACCTCACTGTCCCAGGCAAAAACGCACTCAAAGACGTAAATACAAACCGAAAAGAAAAACGGGTTACACAAACTCACGCAAAAGCTACTTTTTCGTCTTATCTAGTTACAAATTAAACACTTTCCGTTACTCTCCTTTCATTCTACTGTGGAAACTAGTATTTTTTTACGTCGCCACGCGGTCCGATATCAAAGCAAATTACGCTTACTGCGCTAGCCGGCGCGGCGCGTCTCCGCTCATCGTGTTTCAAAACACACTGCATAAACGTCCGTAACTCATCGATGCCTTCACTTACAATCTTAAAACTTTGACACCGCCAAGCGACCACCGTCCTCAGTACGTCATAAAAATTTCACCTCGATACGACCTCACTGTCCCAGGCAAAAACGCACTCAAAGACGTAAATACAAACCGAAAAGAAAAACGGGTTACACAAACTCACGCAAAAGCTACTTTTTCGTCTTATCTAGTTACAAATTAAACACTTTCCGTTACTCTCCTTTCATTCTACTGTGGAAACTAGTATTTTTTTACGTCGCCACGCGGTCCGATATCAAAGCAAATTACGCTTACTGCGCTAGCCGGCGCGGCGCGTCTCCGCTCATCGTGTTTCAAAACACACTGCATAAACGTCCGTAACTCATCGATGCCTTCACTTACAATCTTAAAACTTTGACACCGCCAAGCGACCACCGTCCTCAGTACGTCATAAAAATTTCACCTCGATACGACCTCACTGTCCCAGGCAAAAACGCACTCAAAGACGTAAATACAAACCGAAAAGAAAAACGGGTTACACAAACTCACGCAAAAGCTACTTTTTCGTCTTATCTAGTTACAAATTAAACACTTTCCGTTACTCTCCTTTCATTCTACTGTGGAAACTAGTATTTTTTTACGTCGCCACGCGGTCCGATATCAAAGCAAATTACGCTTACTGCGCTAGCCGGCGCGGCGCGTCTCCGCTCATCGTGTTTCAAAACACACTGCATAAACGTCCGTAACTCATCGATGCCTTCACTTACAATCTTAAAACTTTGACACCGCCAAGCGACCACCGTCCTCAGTACGTCATAAAAATTTCACCTCGATACGACCTCACTGTCCCAGGCAAAAACGCACTCAAAGACGTAAATACAAACCGAAAAGAAAAACGGGTTACACAAACTCACGCAAAAGCTACTTTTTCGTCTTATCTAGTTACAAATTAAACACTTTCCGTTACTCTCCTTTCATTCTACTGTGGAAACTAGTATTTTTTTACGTCGCCACGCGGTCCGATATCAAAGCAAATTACGCTTACTGCGCTAGCCGGCGCGGCGCGTCTCCGCTCATCGTGTTTCAAAACACACTGCATAAACGTCCGTAACTCATCGATGCCTTCACTTACAATCTTAAAACTTTGACACCGCCAAGCGACCACCGTCCTCAGTACGTCATAAAAATTTCACCTCGATACGACCTCACTGTCCCAGGCAAAAACGCACTCAAAGACGTAAATACAAACCGAAAAGAAAAACGGGTTACACAAACTCACGCAAAAGCTACTTTTTCGTCTTATCTAGTTACAAATTAAACACTTTCCGTTACTCTCCTTTCATTCTACTGTGGAAACTAGTATTTTTTTACGTCGCCACGCGGTCCGATATCAAAGCAAATTACGCTTACTGCGCTAGCCGGCGCGGCGCGTCTCCGCTCATCGTGTTTCAAAACACACTGCATAAACGTCCGTAACTCATCGATGCCTTCACTTACAATCTTAAAACTTTGACACCGCCAAGCGACCACCGTCCTCAGTACGTCATAAAAATTTCACCTCGATACGACCTCACTGTCCCAGGCAAAAACGCACTCAAAGACGTAAATACAAACCGAAAAGAAAAACGGGTTACACAAACTCACGCAAAAGCTACTTTTTCGTCTTATCTAGTTACAAATTAAACACTTTCCGTTACTCTCCTTTCATTCTACTGTGGAAACTAGTATTTTTTTACGTCGCCACGCGGTCCGATATCAAAGCAAATTACGCTTACTGCGCTAGCCGGCGCGGCGCGTCTCCGCTCATCGTGTTTCAAAACACACTGCATAAACGTCCGTAACTCATCGATGCCTTCACTTACAATCTTAAAACTTTGACACCGCCAAGCGACCACCGTCCTCAGTACGTCATAAAAATTTCACCTCGATACGACCTCACTGTCCCAGGCAAAAACGCACTCAAAGACGTAAATACAAACCGAAAAGAAAAACGGGTTACACAAACTCACGCAAAAGCTACTTTTTCGTCTTATCTAGTTACAAATTAAACACTTTCCGTTACTCTCCTTTCATTCTACTGTGGAAACTAGTATTTTTTTACGTCGCCACGCGGTCCGATATCAAAGCAAATTACGCTTACTGCGCTAGCCGGCGCGGCGCGTCTCCGCTCATCGTGTTTCAAAACACACTGCATAAACGTCCGTAACTCATCGATGCCTTCACTTACAATCTTAAAACTTTGACACCGCCAAGCGACCACCGTCCTCAGTACGTCATAAAAATTTCACCTCGATACGACCTCACTGTCCCAGGCAAAAACGCACTCAAAGACGTAAATACAAACCGAAAAGAAAAACGGGTTACACAAACTCACGCAAAAGCTACTTTTTCGTCTTATCTAGTTACAAATTAAACACTTTCCGTTACTCTCCTTTCATTCTACTGTGGAAACTAGTATTTTTTTACGTCGCCACGCGGTCCGATATCAAAGCAAATTACGCTTACTGCGCTAGCCGGCGCGGCGCGTCTCCGCTCATCGTGTTTCAAAACACACTGCATAAACGTCCGTAACTCATCGATGCCTTCACTTACAATCTTAAAACTTTGACACCGCCAAGCGACCACCGTCCTCAGTACGTCATAAAAATTTCACCTCGATACGACCTCACTGTCCCAGGCAAAAACGCACTCAAAGACGTAAATACAAACCGAAAAGAAAAACGGGTTACACAAACTCACGCAAAAGCTACTTTTTCGTCTTATCTAGTTACAAATTAAACACTTTCCGTTACTCTCCTTTCATTCTACTGTGGAAACTAGTATTTTTTTACGTCGCCACGCGGTCCGATATCAAAGCAAATTACGCTTACTGCGCTAGCCGGCGCGGCGCGTCTCCGCTCATCGTGTTTCAAAACACACTGCATAAACGTCCGTAACTCATCGATGCCTTCACTTACAATCTTAAAACTTTGACACCGCCAAGCGACCACCGTCCTCAGTACGTCATAAAAATTTCACCTCGATACGACCTCACTGTCCCAGGCAAAAACGCACTCAAAGACGTAAATACAAACCGAAAAGAAAAACGGGTTACACAAACTCACGCAAAAGCTACTTTTTCGTCTTATCTAGTTACAAATTAAACACTTTCCGTTACTCTCCTTTCATTCTACTGTGGAAACTAGTATTTTTTTACGTCGCCACGCGGTCCGATATCAAAGCAAATTACGCTTACTGCGCTAGCCGGCGCGGCGCGTCTCCGCTCATCGTGTTTCAAAACACACTGCATAAACGTCCGTAACTCATCGATGCCTTCACTTACAATCTTAAAACTTTGACACCGCCAAGCGACCACCGTCCTCAGTACGTCATAAAAATTTCACCTCGATACGACCTCACTGTCCCAGGCAAAAACGCACTCAAAGACGTAAATACAAACCGAAAAGAAAAACGGGTTACACAAACTCACGCAAAAGCTACTTTTTCGTCTTATCTAGTTACAAATTAAACACTTTCCGTTACTCTCCTTTCATTCTACTGTGGAAACTAGTATTTTTTTACGTCGCCACGCGGTCCGATATCAAAGCAAATTACGCTTACTGCGCTAGCCGGCGCGGCGCGTCTCCGCTCATCGTGTTTCAAAACACACTGCATAAACGTCCGTAACTCATCGATGCCTTCACTTACAATCTTAAAACTTTGACACCGCCAAGCGACCACCGTCCTCAGTACGTCATAAAAATTTCACCTCGATACGACCTCACTGTCCCAGGCAAAAACGCACTCAAAGACGTAAATACAAACCGAAAAGAAAAACGGGTTACACAAACTCACGCAAAAGCTACTTTTTCGTCTTATCTAGTTACAAATTAAACACTTTCCGTTACTCTCCTTTCATTCTACTGTGGAAACTAGTATTTTTTTACGTCGCCACGCGGTCCGATATCAAAGCAAATTACGCTTACTGCGCTAGCCGGCGCGGCGCGTCTCCGCTCATCGTGTTTCAAAACACACTGCATAAACGTCCGTAACTCATCGATGCCTTCACTTACAATCTTAAAACTTTGACACCGCCAAGCGACCACCGTCCTCAGTACGTCATAAAAATTTCACCTCGATACGACCTCACTGTCCCAGGCAAAAACGCACTCAAAGACGTAAATACAAACCGAAAAGAAAAACGGGTTACACAAACTCACGCAAAAGCTACTTTTTCGTCTTATCTAGTTACAAATTAAACACTTTCCGTTACTCTCCTTTCATTCTACTGTGGAAACTAGTATTTTTTTACGTCGCCACGCGGTCCGATATCAAAGCAAATTACGCTTACTGCGCTAGCCGGCGCGGCGCGTCTCCGCTCATCGTGTTTCAAAACACACTGCATAAACGTCCGTAACTCATCGATGCCTTCACTTACAATCTTAAAACTTTGACACCGCCAAGCGACCACCGTCCTCAGTACGTCATAAAAATTTCACCTCGATACGACCTCACTGTCCCAGGCAAAAACGCACTCAAAGACGTAAATACAAACCGAAAAGAAAAACGGGTTACACAAACTCACGCAAAAGCTACTTTTTCGTCTTATCTAGTTACAAATTAAACACTTTCCGTTACTCTCCTTTCATTCTACTGTGGAAACTAGTATTTTTTTACGTCGCCACGCGGTCCGATATCAAAGCAAATTACGCTTACTGCGCTAGCCGGCGCGGCGCGTCTCCGCTCATCGTGTTTCAAAACACACTGCATAAACGTCCGTAACTCATCGATGCCTTCACTTACAATCTTAAAACTTTGACACCGCCAAGCGACCACCGTCCTCAGTACGTCATAAAAATTTCACCTCGATACGACCTCACTGTCCCAGGCAAAAACGCACTCAAAGACGTAAATACAAACCGAAAAGAAAAACGGGTTACACAAACTCACGCAAAAGCTACTTTTTCGTCTTATCTAGTTACAAATTAAACACTTTCCGTTACTCTCCTTTCATTCTACTGTGGAAACTAGTATTTTTTTACGTCGCCACGCGGTCCGATATCAAAGCAAATTACGCTTACTGCGCTAGCCGGCGCGGCGCGTCTCCGCTCATCGTGTTTCAAAACACACTGCATAAACGTCCGTAACTCATCGATGCCTTCACTTACAATCTTAAAACTTTGACACCGCCAAGCGACCACCGTCCTCAGTACGTCATAAAAATTTCACCTCGATACGACCTCACTGTCCCAGGCAAAAACGCACTCAAAGACGTAAATACAAACCGAAAAGAAAAACGGGTTACACAAACTCACGCAAAAGCTACTTTTTCGTCTTATCTAGTTACAAATTAAACACTTTCCGTTACTCTCCTTTCATTCTACTGTGGAAACTAGTATTTTTTTACGTCGCCACGCGGTCCGATATCAAAGCAAATTACGCTTACTGCGCTAGCCGGCGCGGCGCGTCTCCGCTCATCGTGTTTCAAAACACACTGCATAAACGTCCGTAACTCATCGATGCCTTCACTTACAATCTTAAAACTTTGACACCGCCAAGCGACCACCGTCCTCAGTACGTCATAAAAATTTCACCTCGATACGACCTCACTGTCCCAGGCAAAAACGCACTCAAAGACGTAAATACAAACCGAAAAGAAAAACGGGTTACACAAACTCACGCAAAAGCTACTTTTTCGTCTTATCTAGTTACAAATTAAACACTTTCCGTTACTCTCCTTTCATTCTACTGTGGAAACTAGTATTTTTTTACGTCGCCACGCGGTCCGATATCAAAGCAAATTACGCTTACTGCGCTAGCCGGCGCGGCGCGTCTCCGCTCATCGTGTTTCAAAACACACTGCATAAACGTCCGTAACTCATCGATGCCTTCACTTACAATCTTAAAACTTTGACACCGCCAAGCGACCACCGTCCTCAGTACGTCATAAAAATTTCACCTCGATACGACCTCACTGTCCCAGGCAAAAACGCACTCAAAGACGTAAATACAAACCGAAAAGAAAAACGGGTTACACAAACTCACGCAAAAGCTACTTTTTCGTCTTATCTAGTTACAAATTAAACACTTTCCGTTACTCTCCTTTCATTCTACTGTGGAAACTAGTATTTTTTTACGTCGCCACGCGGTCCGATATCAAAGCAAATTACGCTTACTGCGCTAGCCGGCGCGGCGCGTCTCCGCTCATCGTGTTTCAAAACACACTGCATAAACGTCCGTAACTCATCGATGCCTTCACTTACAATCTTAAAACTTTGACACCGCCAAGCGACCACCGTCCTCAGTACGTCATAAAAATTTCACCTCGATACGACCTCACTGTCCCAGGCAAAAACGCACTCAAAGACGTAAATACAAACCGAAAAGAAAAACGGGTTACACAAACTCACGCAAAAGCTACTTTTTCGTCTTATCTAGTTACAAATTAAACACTTTCCGTTACTCTCCTTTCATTCTACTGTGGAAACTAGTATTTTTTTACGTCGCCACGCGGTCCGATATCAAAGCAAATTACGCTTACTGCGCTAGCCGGCGCGGCGCGTCTCCGCTCATCGTGTTTCAAAACACACTGCATAAACGTCCGTAACTCATCGATGCCTTCACTTACAATCTTAAAACTTTGACACCGCCAAGCGACCACCGTCCTCAGTACGTCATAAAAATTTCACCTCGATACGACCTCACTGTCCCAGGCAAAAACGCACTCAAAGACGTAAATACAAACCGAAAAGAAAAACGGGTTACACAAACTCACGCAAAAGCTACTTTTTCGTCTTATCTAGTTACAAATTAAACACTTTCCGTTACTCTCCTTTCATTCTACTGTGGAAACTAGTATTTTTTTACGTCGCCACGCGGTCCGATATCAAAGCAAATTACGCTTACTGCGCTAGCCGGCGCGGCGCGTCTCCGCTCATCGTGTTTCAAAACACACTGCATAAACGTCCGTAACTCATCGATGCCTTCACTTACAATCTTAAAACTTTGACACCGCCAAGCGACCACCGTCCTCAGTACGTCATAAAAATTTCACCTCGATACGACCTCACTGTCCCAGGCAAAAACGCACTCAAAGACGTAAATACAAACCGAAAAGAAAAACGGGTTACACAAACTCACGCAAAAGCTACTTTTTCGTCTTATCTAGTTACAAATTAAACACTTTCCGTTACTCTCCTTTCATTCTACTGTGGAAACTAGTATTTTTTTACGTCGCCACGCGGTCCGATATCAAAGCAAATTACGCTTACTGCGCTAGCCGGCGCGGCGCGTCTCCGCTCATCGTGTTTCAAAACACACTGCATAAACGTCCGTAACTCATCGATGCCTTCACTTACAATCTTAAAACTTTGACACCGCCAAGCGACCACCGTCCTCAGTACGTCATAAAAATTTCACCTCGATACGACCTCACTGTCCCAGGCAAAAACGCACTCAAAGACGTAAATACAAACCGAAAAGAAAAACGGGTTACACAAACTCACGCAAAAGCTACTTTTTCGTCTTATCTAGTTACAAATTAAACACTTTCCGTTACTCTCCTTTCATTCTACTGTGGAAACTAGTATTTTTTTACGTCGCCACGCGGTCCGATATCAAAGCAAATTACGCTTACTGCGCTAGCCGGCGCGGCGCGTCTCCGCTCATCGTGTTTCAAAACACACTGCATAAACGTCCGTAACTCATCGATGCCTTCACTTACAATCTTAAAACTTTGACACCGCCAAGCGACCACCGTCCTCAGTACGTCATAAAAATTTCACCTCGATACGACCTCACTGTCCCAGGCAAAAACGCACTCAAAGACGTAAATACAAACCGAAAAGAAAAACGGGTTACACAAACTCACGCAAAAGCTACTTTTTCGTCTTATCTAGTTACAAATTAAACACTTTCCGTTACTCTCCTTTCATTCTACTGTGGAAACTAGTATTTTTTTACGTCGCCACGCGGTCCGATATCAAAGCAAATTACGCTTACTGCGCTAGCCGGCGCGGCGCGTCTCCGCTCATCGTGTTTCAAAACACACTGCATAAACGTCCGTAACTCATCGATGCCTTCACTTACAATCTTAAAACTTTGACACCGCCAAGCGACCACCGTCCTCAGTACGTCATAAAAATTTCACCTCGATACGACCTCACTGTCCCAGGCAAAAACGCACTCAAAGACGTAAATACAAACCGAAAAGAAAAACGGGTTACACAAACTCACGCAAAAGCTACTTTTTCGTCTTATCTAGTTACAAATTAAACACTTTCCGTTACTCTCCTTTCATTCTACTGTGGAAACTAGTATTTTTTTACGTCGCCACGCGGTCCGATATCAAAGCAAATTACGCTTACTGCGCTAGCCGGCGCGGCGCGTCTCCGCTCATCGTGTTTCAAAACACACTGCATAAACGTCCGTAACTCATCGATGCCTTCACTTACAATCTTAAAACTTTGACACCGCCAAGCGACCACCGTCCTCAGTACGTCATAAAAATTTCACCTCGATACGACCTCACTGTCCCAGGCAAAAACGCACTCAAAGACGTAAATACAAACCGAAAAGAAAAACGGGTTACACAAACTCACGCAAAAGCTACTTTTTCGTCTTATCTAGTTACAAATTAAACACTTTCCGTTACTCTCCTTTCATTCTACTGTGGAAACTAGTATTTTTTTACGTCGCCACGCGGTCCGATATCAAAGCAAATTACGCTTACTGCGCTAGCCGGCGCGGCGCGTCTCCGCTCATCGTGTTTCAAAACACACTGCATAAACGTCCGTAACTCATCGATGCCTTCACTTACAATCTTAAAACTTTGACACCGCCAAGCGACCACCGTCCTCAGTACGTCATAAAAATTTCACCTCGATACGACCTCACTGTCCCAGGCAAAAACGCACTCAAAGACGTAAATACAAACCGAAAAGAAAAACGGGTTACACAAACTCACGCAAAAGCTACTTTTTCGTCTTATCTAGTTACAAATTAAACACTTTCCGTTACTCTCCTTTCATTCTACTGTGGAAACTAGTATTTTTTTACGTCGCCACGCGGTCCGATATCAAAGCAAATTACGCTTACTGCGCTAGCCGGCGCGGCGCGTCTCCGCTCATCGTGTTTCAAAACACACTGCATAAACGTCCGTAACTCATCGATGCCTTCACTTACAATCTTAAAACTTTGACACCGCCAAGCGACCACCGTCCTCAGTACGTCATAAAAATTTCACCTCGATACGACCTCACTGTCCCAGGCAAAAACGCACTCAAAGACGTAAATACAAACCGAAAAGAAAAACGGGTTACACAAACTCACGCAAAAGCTACTTTTTCGTCTTATCTAGTTACAAATTAAACACTTTCCGTTACTCTCCTTTCATTCTACTGTGGAAACTAGTATTTTTTTACGTCGCCACGCGGTCCGATATCAAAGCAAATTACGCTTACTGCGCTAGCCGGCGCGGCGCGTCTCCGCTCATCGTGTTTCAAAACACACTGCATAAACGTCCGTAACTCATCGATGCCTTCACTTACAATCTTAAAACTTTGACACCGCCAAGCGACCACCGTCCTCAGTACGTCATAAAAATTTCACCTCGATACGACCTCACTGTCCCAGGCAAAAACGCACTCAAAGACGTAAATACAAACCGAAAAGAAAAACGGGTTACACAAACTCACGCAAAAGCTACTTTTTCGTCTTATCTAGTTACAAATTAAACACTTTCCGTTACTCTCCTTTCATTCTACTGTGGAAACTAGTATTTTTTTACGTCGCCACGCGGTCCGATATCAAAGCAAATTACGCTTACTGCGCTAGCCGGCGCGGCGCGTCTCCGCTCATCGTGTTTCAAAACACACTGCATAAACGTCCGTAACTCATCGATGCCTTCACTTACAATCTTAAAACTTTGACACCGCCAAGCGACCACCGTCCTCAGTACGTCATAAAAATTTCACCTCGATACGACCTCACTGTCCCAGGCAAAAACGCACTCAAAGACGTAAATACAAACCGAAAAGAAAAACGGGTTACACAAACTCACGCAAAAGCTACTTTTTCGTCTTATCTAGTTACAAATTAAACACTTTCCGTTACTCTCCTTTCATTCTACTGTGGAAACTAGTATTTTTTTACGTCGCCACGCGGTCCGATATCAAAGCAAATTACGCTTACTGCGCTAGCCGGCGCGGCGCGTCTCCGCTCATCGTGTTTCAAAACACACTGCATAAACGTCCGTAACTCATCGATGCCTTCACTTACAATCTTAAAACTTTGACACCGCCAAGCGACCACCGTCCTCAGTACGTCATAAAAATTTCACCTCGATACGACCTCACTGTCCCAGGCAAAAACGCACTCAAAGACGTAAATACAAACCGAAAAGAAAAACGGGTTACACAAACTCACGCAAAAGCTACTTTTTCGTCTTATCTAGTTACAAATTAAACACTTTCCGTTACTCTCCTTTCATTCTACTGTGGAAACTAGTATTTTTTTACGTCGCCACGCGGTCCGATATCAAAGCAAATTACGCTTACTGCGCTAGCCGGCGCGGCGCGTCTCCGCTCATCGTGTTTCAAAACACACTGCATAAACGTCCGTAACTCATCGATGCCTTCACTTACAATCTTAAAACTTTGACACCGCCAAGCGACCACCGTCCTCAGTACGTCATAAAAATTTCACCTCGATACGACCTCACTGTCCCAGGCAAAAACGCACTCAAAGACGTAAATACAAACCGAAAAGAAAAACGGGTTACACAAACTCACGCAAAAGCTACTTTTTCGTCTTATCTAGTTACAAATTAAACACTTTCCGTTACTCTCCTTTCATTCTACTGTGGAAACTAGTATTTTTTTACGTCGCCACGCGGTCCGATATCAAAGCAAATTACGCTTACTGCGCTAGCCGGCGCGGCGCGTCTCCGCTCATCGTGTTTCAAAACACACTGCATAAACGTCCGTAACTCATCGATGCCTTCACTTACAATCTTAAAACTTTGACACCGCCAAGCGACCACCGTCCTCAGTACGTCATAAAAATTTCACCTCGATACGACCTCACTGTCCCAGGCAAAAACGCACTCAAAGACGTAAATACAAACCGAAAAGAAAAACGGGTTACACAAACTCACGCAAAAGCTACTTTTTCGTCTTATCTAGTTACAAATTAAACACTTTCCGTTACTCTCCTTTCATTCTACTGTGGAAACTAGTATTTTTTTACGTCGCCACGCGGTCCGATATCAAAGCAAATTACGCTTACTGCGCTAGCCGGCGCGGCGCGTCTCCGCTCATCGTGTTTCAAAACACACTGCATAAACGTCCGTAACTCATCGATGCCTTCACTTACAATCTTAAAACTTTGACACCGCCAAGCGACCACCGTCCTCAGTACGTCATAAAAATTTCACCTCGATACGACCTCACTGTCCCAGGCAAAAACGCACTCAAAGACGTAAATACAAACCGAAAAGAAAAACGGGTTACACAAACTCACGCAAAAGCTACTTTTTCGTCTTATCTAGTTACAAATTAAACACTTTCCGTTACTCTCCTTTCATTCTACTGTGGAAACTAGTATTTTTTTACGTCGCCACGCGGTCCGATATCAAAGCAAATTACGCTTACTGCGCTAGCCGGCGCGGCGCGTCTCCGCTCATCGTGTTTCAAAACACACTGCATAAACGTCCGTAACTCATCGATGCCTTCACTTACAATCTTAAAACTTTGACACCGCCAAGCGACCACCGTCCTCAGTACGTCATAAAAATTTCACCTCGATACGACCTCACTGTCCCAGGCAAAAACGCACTCAAAGACGTAAATACAAACCGAAAAGAAAAACGGGTTACACAAACTCACGCAAAAGCTACTTTTTCGTCTTATCTAGTTACAAATTAAACACTTTCCGTTACTCTCCTTTCATTCTACTGTGGAAACTAGTATTTTTTTACGTCGCCACGCGGTCCGATATCAAAGCAAATTACGCTTACTGCGCTAGCCGGCGCGGCGCGTCTCCGCTCATCGTGTTTCAAAACACACTGCATAAACGTCCGTAACTCATCGATGCCTTCACTTACAATCTTAAAACTTTGACACCGCCAAGCGACCACCGTCCTCAGTACGTCATAAAAATTTCACCTCGATACGACCTCACTGTCCCAGGCAAAAACGCACTCAAAGACGTAAATACAAACCGAAAAGAAAAACGGGTTACACAAACTCACGCAAAAGCTACTTTTTCGTCTTATCTAGTTACAAATTAAACACTTTCCGTTACTCTCCTTTCATTCTACTGTGGAAACTAGTATTTTTTTACGTCGCCACGCGGTCCGATATCAAAGCAAATTACGCTTACTGCGCTAGCCGGCGCGGCGCGTCTCCGCTCATCGTGTTTCAAAACACACTGCATAAACGTCCGTAACTCATCGATGCCTTCACTTACAATCTTAAAACTTTGACACCGCCAAGCGACCACCGTCCTCAGTACGTCATAAAAATTTCACCTCGATACGACCTCACTGTCCCAGGCAAAAACGCACTCAAAGACGTAAATACAAACCGAAAAGAAAAACGGGTTACACAAACTCACGCAAAAGCTACTTTTTCGTCTTATCTAGTTACAAATTAAACACTTTCCGTTACTCTCCTTTCATTCTACTGTGGAAACTAGTATTTTTTTACGTCGCCACGCGGTCCGATATCAAAGCAAATTACGCTTACTGCGCTAGCCGGCGCGGCGCGTCTCCGCTCATCGTGTTTCAAAACACACTGCATAAACGTCCGTAACTCATCGATGCCTTCACTTACAATCTTAAAACTTTGACACCGCCAAGCGACCACCGTCCTCAGTACGTCATAAAAATTTCACCTCGATACGACCTCACTGTCCCAGGCAAAAACGCACTCAAAGACGTAAATACAAACCGAAAAGAAAAACGGGTTACACAAACTCACGCAAAAGCTACTTTTTCGTCTTATCTAGTTACAAATTAAACACTTTCCGTTACTCTCCTTTCATTCTACTGTGGAAACTAGTATTTTTTTACGTCGCCACGCGGTCCGATATCAAAGCAAATTACGCTTACTGCGCTAGCCGGCGCGGCGCGTCTCCGCTCATCGTGTTTCAAAACACACTGCATAAACGTCCGTAACTCATCGATGCCTTCACTTACAATCTTAAAACTTTGACACCGCCAAGCGACCACCGTCCTCAGTACGTCATAAAAATTTCACCTCGATACGACCTCACTGTCCCAGGCAAAAACGCACTCAAAGACGTAAATACAAACCGAAAAGAAAAACGGGTTACACAAACTCACGCAAAAGCTACTTTTTCGTCTTATCTAGTTACAAATTAAACACTTTCCGTTACTCTCCTTTCATTCTACTGTGGAAACTAGTATTTTTTTACGTCGCCACGCGGTCCGATATCAAAGCAAATTACGCTTACTGCGCTAGCCGGCGCGGCGCGTCTCCGCTCATCGTGTTTCAAAACACACTGCATAAACGTCCGTAACTCATCGATGCCTTCACTTACAATCTTAAAACTTTGACACCGCCAAGCGACCACCGTCCTCAGTACGTCATAAAAATTTCACCTCGATACGACCTCACTGTCCCAGGCAAAAACGCACTCAAAGACGTAAATACAAACCGAAAAGAAAAACGGGTTACACAAACTCACGCAAAAGCTACTTTTTCGTCTTATCTAGTTACAAATTAAACACTTTCCGTTACTCTCCTTTCATTCTACTGTGGAAACTAGTATTTTTTTACGTCGCCACGCGGTCCGATATCAAAGCAAATTACGCTTACTGCGCTAGCCGGCGCGGCGCGTCTCCGCTCATCGTGTTTCAAAACACACTGCATAAACGTCCGTAACTCATCGATGCCTTCACTTACAATCTTAAAACTTTGACACCGCCAAGCGACCACCGTCCTCAGTACGTCATAAAAATTTCACCTCGATACGACCTCACTGTCCCAGGCAAAAACGCACTCAAAGACGTAAATACAAACCGAAAAGAAAAACGGGTTACACAAACTCACGCAAAAGCTACTTTTTCGTCTTATCTAGTTACAAATTAAACACTTTCCGTTACTCTCCTTTCATTCTACTGTGGAAACTAGTATTTTTTTACGTCGCCACGCGGTCCGATATCAAAGCAAATTACGCTTACTGCGCTAGCCGGCGCGGCGCGTCTCCGCTCATCGTGTTTCAAAACACACTGCATAAACGTCCGTAACTCATCGATGCCTTCACTTACAATCTTAAAACTTTGACACCGCCAAGCGACCACCGTCCTCAGTACGTCATAAAAATTTCACCTCGATACGACCTCACTGTCCCAGGCAAAAACGCACTCAAAGACGTAAATACAAACCGAAAAGAAAAACGGGTTACACAAACTCACGCAAAAGCTACTTTTTCGTCTTATCTAGTTACAAATTAAACACTTTCCGTTACTCTCCTTTCATTCTACTGTGGAAACTAGTATTTTTTTACGTCGCCACGCGGTCCGATATCAAAGCAAATTACGCTTACTGCGCTAGCCGGCGCGGCGCGTCTCCGCTCATCGTGTTTCAAAACACACTGCATAAACGTCCGTAACTCATCGATGCCTTCACTTACAATCTTAAAACTTTGACACCGCCAAGCGACCACCGTCCTCAGTACGTCATAAAAATTTCACCTCGATACGACCTCACTGTCCCAGGCAAAAACGCACTCAAAGACGTAAATACAAACCGAAAAGAAAAACGGGTTACACAAACTCACGCAAAAGCTACTTTTTCGTCTTATCTAGTTACAAATTAAACACTTTCCGTTACTCTCCTTTCATTCTACTGTGGAAACTAGTATTTTTTTACGTCGCCACGCGGTCCGATATCAAAGCAAATTACGCTTACTGCGCTAGCCGGCGCGGCGCGTCTCCGCTCATCGTGTTTCAAAACACACTGCATAA
The DNA here is from genome assembly GCF_023898315.1 of Schistocerca nitens. Taxonomy (NCBI): domain Eukaryota; kingdom Metazoa; phylum Arthropoda; class Insecta; order Orthoptera; family Acrididae; genus Schistocerca; species Schistocerca nitens. The sequence continues at coordinate 2,438 of NW_026045975.1, read as the reverse complement.
ACGTCCGTAACTCATCGATGCCTTCACTTACAATCTTAAAACTTTGACACCGCCAAGCGACCACCGTCCTCAGTACGTCATAAAAATTTCACCTCGATACGACCTCACTGTCCCAGGCAAAAACGCACTCAAAGACGTAAATACAAACCGAAAAGAAAAACGGGTTACACAAACTCACGCAAAAGCTACTTTTTCGTCTTATCTAGTTACAAATTAAACACTTTCCGTTACTCTCCTTTCATTCTACTGTGGAAACTAGTATTTTTTTACGTCGCCACGCGGTCCGATATCAAAGCAAATTACGCTTACTGCGCTAGCCGGCGCGGCGCGTCTCCGCTCATCGTGTTTCAAAACACACTGCATAAACGTCCGTAACTCATCGATGCCTTCACTTACAATCTTAAAACTTTGACACCGCCAAGCGACCACCGTCCTCAGTACGTCATAAAAATTTCACCTCGATACGACCTCACTGTCCCAGGCAAAAACGCACTCAAAGACGTAAATACAAACCGAAAAGAAAAACGGGTTACACAAACTCACGCAAAAGCTACTTTTTCGTCTTATCTAGTTACAAATTAAACACTTTCCGTTACTCTCCTTTCATTCTACTGTGGAAACTAGTATTTTTTTACGTCGCCACGCGGTCCGATATCAAAGCAAATTACGCTTACTGCGCTAGCCGGCGCGGCGCGTCTCCGCTCATCGTGTTTCAAAACACACTGCATAAACGTCCGTAACTCATCGATGCCTTCACTTACAATCTTAAAACTTTGACACCGCCAAGCGACCACCGTCCTCAGTACGTCATAAAAATTTCACCTCGATACGACCTCACTGTCCCAGGCAAAAACGCACTCAAAGACGTAAATACAAACCGAAAAGAAAAACGGGTTACACAAACTCACGCAAAAGCTACTTTTTCGTCTTATCTAGTTACAAATTAAACACTTTCCGTTACTCTCCTTTCATTCTACTGTGGAAACTAGTATTTTTTTACGTCGCCACGCGGTCCGATATCAAAGCAAATTACGCTTACTGCGCTAGCCGGCGCGGCGCGTCTCCGCTCATCGTGTTTCAAAACACACTGCATAAACGTCCGTAACTCATCGATGCCTTCACTTACAATCTTAAAACTTTGACACCGCCAAGCGACCACCGTCCTCAGTACGTCATAAAAATTTCACCTCGATACGACCTCACTGTCCCAGGCAAAAACGCACTCAAAGACGTAAATACAAACCGAAAAGAAAAACGGGTTACACAAACTCACGCAAAAGCTACTTTTTCGTCTTATCTAGTTACAAATTAAACACTTTCCGTTACTCTCCTTTCATTCTACTGTGGAAACTAGTATTTTTTTACGTCGCCACGCGGTCCGATATCAAAGCAAATTACGCTTACTGCGCTAGCCGGCGCGGCGCGTCTCCGCTCATCGTGTTTCAAAACACACTGCATAAACGTCCGTAACTCATCGATGCCTTCACTTACAATCTTAAAACTTTGACACCGCCAAGCGACCACCGTCCTCAGTACGTCATAAAAATTTCACCTCGATACGACCTCACTGTCCCAGGCAAAAACGCACTCAAAGACGTAACTACAAACCGAAAAGAAAAACGGGTTACACAAACTCACGCAAAAGCTACTTTTTCGTCTTATCTAGTTACAAATTAAACACTTTCCGTTACTCTCCTTTCATTCTACTGTGGAAACTAGTATTTTTTTACGTCGCCACGCGGTCCGATATCAAAGCAAATTACGCTTACTGCGCTAGCCGGCGCGGCGCGTCTCCGCTCATCGTGTTTCAAAACACACTGCATAAACGTCCGTAACTCATCGATGCCTTCACTTACAATCTTAAAACTTTGACACCGCCAAGCGACCACCGTCCTCAGTACGTCATAAAAATTTCACCTCGATACGACCTCACTGTCCCAGGCAAAAACGCACTCAAAGACGTAAATACAAACCGAAAAGAAAAACGGGTTACACAAACTCACGCAAAAGCTACTTTTTCGTCTTATCTAGTTACAAATTAAACACTTTCCGTTACTCTCCTTTCATTCTACTGTGGAAACTAGTATTTTTTTACGTCGCCACGCGGTCCGATATCAAAGCAAATTACGCTTACTGCGCTAGCCGGCGCGGCGCGTCTCCGCTCATCGTGTTTCAAAACACACTGCATAAACGTCCGTAACTCATCGATGCCTTCACTTACAATCTTAAAACTTTGACACCGCCAAGCGACCACCGTCCTCAGTACGTCATAAAAATTTCACCTCGATACGACCTCACTGTCCCAGGCAAAAACGCACTCAAAGACGTAAATACAAACCGAAAAGAAAAACGGGTTACACAAACTCACGCAAAAGCTACTTTTTCGTCTTATCTAGTTACAAATTAAACACTTTCCGTTACTCTCCTTTCATTCTACT
>NW_026045974.1:0-106820 GCF_023898315.1 Schistocerca nitens | reverse complement strand
GTGGACGCAGAAATGTCGGACAAGAGTGTCTGTCACGCTATTGTAGGGCAACGTATGAGGCCCCACAGAACAGGTATTAGTGAAAGCAAGCACCGGTGGTCGGTTGCCAAAGCGTTTAAAATTAAAGACGAAATAAATTTATACCGTCTATGATGTTGAAGTAATGTTTCGGAGTAGCATGAATACGGTGAAATTGATTACTCTTTCTCAGTTCGATATATATCTACGACATTAGGACGATACTCTATGGAACCAAGTAGCCCCTACTCCTTCTCCTGAGCAGAGGCAAACACTATTCTACTTATTAACTGTCTTGATTATACTGAAATGTGGTGAATATTGCTTCTAGCCCTGCATCGAGGTGGGCTAACAGAATCGGATACCTGCTGCGAGTTTCCATATTTGTACTGAGCAGCCAAGACGAACGGCGCGACACAGACGGCGGCCATGCGGGACACAACATTGGGATGACCAAAATTTCGGAAACTTCTGTAGTCATGTTTACATGTTAAACCTTAATCGATTCTACTAGCCGGAACGAACGCCTGCGGTACGTTCCAAGATTCATACGTTTCAGACCCATGGTCTCCGCTGAGCAAAATATGGACAATGAGACGAACTTGATGGTGTTTTCGTGTTGCGAAACGAAGAGGTCAACAAGTAATGTAGAGAACGAATCCCTTACGGACGCCAGTGAAAATATAAGTTGGAAGAATATGATGAGGTCAGACGTAAGGGGATGTTCAAAAGTCTTATCCAGGCCCACTACATCGTTAGCGGCTCCTCTGCTAACCGACCAGGATTACGCTCGTTGTCGAAAGAAATGCGAGGCGGGCACTGGTGGAAGGGTTTTGCACCTGAAAAGATTAGGCGCTTAGGGATGGCCAGAAAACTTGTGATGGAGTAACCAATCAGTGTCGTGTGATGGAGCCTATGCCCCTAAGCGACAGGTTGGCTGTGGTTATAAGGACATTTGCAGCATCGATATTGCAGTGTTTCCGTGATAAGGCAGAACTGCTGTTGGCAGATCGATTTGCAATGACGGCCCTATGTGGAATGTATTAACAGTCCTACTATTTTACTGTCAAAAGAGACGATTTGAAGACGTCACGCAGATCCCTAAATATGTATATTACCAACAAATCAGAGATTCAAACAGTAGATAATAATTGTATGATAACAAATTTCTCGCAGATGTGCTTGTCCCACACTGGGGAATGATTTAGAAAGAGTACATAGATATACAAATCGCACTGACTTGTGGGACAACTCTGCGATGCGACACGAGGGACAGCTAATTCAATATGAGGAAATGGTAACTTTTCTTTCACGTGATAACAAAAAAAAAAGTCAGAGTGCTTTAATAAATGGCAGGAATAGGAAGGACACTACGGCAGAATTTAGAGGTCGGCCGAAGGTACGGAAAATAGTGCGAGTCCAAAGTTTCACACTGGCCAACGAACGGCAAATAACGCATTCAGGCACCGTGAATGAAGCTTTGGTGGGATTCGATCACGCGACCGGCTCTGCCCAGCAAAAGGACAAAAGAATATGGATGACACAAAGTTTTTATTCTAATTTTCTACCGCCGTTTGTCTTGAACGTGATCTTTTTTCTCATAGATGCAGTGTGTGAAGTTCCTGGATAGATCTTTTTTTTTCAGTTGCCAGTTACTGGTGGAACATGTATAAGCAGAGAAGCAACTGCTGGACACATTGCCCCAAGGAAGGAAACAGTTTCTCACACGGCGTTTAAATTCCGCATCGGCACAAAACAGATGATATTGTCGACTGCTTTTATTACATTTTCACAATCGATGCCTGTTGACAAAATACACGTTGATAATACATAAATAAGATTTCGCCTTGACCCAAGACGAGTCTTTCTAGCGGTTGCAAGTCTTCATAATCTTGGAGCGTAAAAATACGTTACGCCTCTTACCACGCATCGCGTGTCATCCAGGTCAGCATAATAAAGCAGAATCAAATGCGTTACCTGCCACGGATAAATATGTTTTGACGGTTTTTTTGACGATTTCCATCCGTGTTTTCTCGAAGTTTTTCTCAAAAAACCTCCTCGCCCTCCTCCTCAGAAGTTTAGGATACCATCAGCTGGTGGCAGCTGTAACAGAAGGCCCCCCATGAATGTGCGGACTGCGAAATAGCAATGTCCGGATGCATTAAAACAGTGCAACTGGCCAGCGACTAGGAGTGTGATTATGACATGTGGGAATGGTTACGCATCTCGTGAATGGCAGGCGACGCGACGCTCTTCTGTGGGCATATTCGAAAAACTTTTCCCGCTTTCCTTTAGGCCAGGAAACCGCCGTCACTCGCGAGGGAGTGGAACTGCCGACATTTCGGAGCGCCAGCAGCGACAGTCAGCAGCTGAGGCAGTGGCAAAGCTCTGCCGGCCGCAGGGACGGAGAACTGGCGGAAAAATGTATTCGGCTTAACTGTGTATAGAAGAGTGGCCGGGGTAGAATACAGGGAGCGAAAGGCTATTTACAATTTGTACAGAAACCAGATGGCAGTTATAACAGTCGAGGGGCCTCAAAGGGAAGCAGTGGATGTGAAGGGAGTGAGACAGGGTTGTAACCTCTCCCCGGTGTTATTCAATCTGTATATTGGGCAAGCAGTGAAGGAAACAAAGGAAAAATACAGATTCCTAGTAGTATGGACTTTTCGGACACGTCGAGGAGCGGACACCAAACATCGTACGATAACCTTGAAATGATAAATTTCTTCTCTATTGTCATCAAGGCAACTTTCATACTGAGCTGATACGTGGCTGGAATGTGTAAGAAATCACAGTACTACTTCGCAGAGGAAGAAGCAAACTGCAACGAAAACTCTTGGCAACAAAGGCTGTGCGATTCAATTGTCGATGCAGAAAACAAAGCATCGGAAATTTGTGCGTTTGGAACTTGTAATCCCTGTTTTCGTAGCGATCGATTAGATGTACGCCATTTATATGTTTTGATAGTATATTAAAGCAGTAGCAGAACACCATTTAGATGCTGAAACTTCATAATAGGACAAATCTTTTGCAATACTAAACGCATCGTCTAAGTCAGAAGACTGTAAGGCCGAGTTCTGTGGAAGGCAGGGGCTGCACGTGTGGCGCTGCAGAGTCGGCCGAGATAAACAGGGCGAGTGTGTCCGTGTTGTGACGTCACGGTTGTGTACCACGGAACGAGGCCTGCCGCGATGGGTACAGAATGTGCGTCCACTTTCCAAATTAGGTGTCTACATCTGCTTATTATGCGTTTCCCGGGCTGGGTGGACGGCAGTGAATTATCAGCACTGCTTACTATACAAGTGCTTGCAGACCGTCTCAAATACAAGCCGAAGTGACCGAGCGGTTCTAGGCGCTACAGTCTGGAACCGCACGACCGCTACGGTCGCAGGTTCGAATCCTGCCTCGGGCATGGATGTGTGTGATGTCCTTAGGTTGGTTAGGTTTAAGTAGTTCTAAGTTCTAGGGGACTGATGACCTCAGCAGTTGAGTTCCATAGTGCTCAGAGCCATTTGAACCGTTTTGAAACGTGGTGTGTGTCCGCATGCGCCGAAGAGCAGCGTATAACGCAGTCAAGCACCGTAAAATAAAGCTTTGATGACTTTCGTTCTCGCGATCATTGCTCTCCGGCGACATGACAGAGTAATATCGCGGACAGAAGATTTTTTGTTTTTTGTTTTTATCGCCTTTCCAGTAAATTAGTTGTGACCTTCACTGCGGTTCTCGTCTTCACATATGCAGTGTGTAAAAGCCGACGATAGATCTTTTATCTTATCCGTTACCAGATACGAACGCAATCTGTAGAAACGGAAGGACAACGTTTGGACACATTGTACGAAGTAAAACACGTTCTGACACTGCGATTATAATCCGCGTCGATACGAAACACACGTCGCTGTCAACTTCTTTATTTTGTCTTGACAATCGATGGGTGGTGACTACATATCTGATAATCCTATGTACGTGTTTAAGGTTTCGCCTTGACCCGACAGGAATTTTTCTAGCCATCATACGTCTTCAAAACCGTGGAGCTCCGTCCCTTACCGCTACGCATACTCCGCACAACGCACGTGGAAATACAGAAGCGTCCGATCTTACCCGTCGGCTTTGACCCATGACGTCACAAATACCGCGGAAACGACCATAAACAATTCCAATATGGCGGATATAAAAACATCGAATAGGTATTGTAAACACTGAAATACACAAGTTTCACAAAAAGCCTAATGACTGTAACGGGACAAGCGTGGGAAATTGGGGGTTTTTGGGTGGGGAGAAACTAAATATGTCGTTATGCGGTGGGGGGAGTCTGCAGTGCCCCCCCATCCCCCCACAGGCTTCATTAGTGTCAAATCAATATTTTCGAATCATAGGCGGCCGCTGCCGCGGCCGCATTCCAAAAAAAAAACTCCCAACCTAACCTCAAGTGGGCTACGCTACAGATCAATATGTTCATCAAATTGCTTCATATTACGTATACATGTTCTTTAAACAAGAGTACATCAAACCATGTATTAGGTTTTCCGCGCCGTAATGACGTCACACACCACAACACGCTTACGTCACGGGTCAAAGCCGACGAGTAAGATCGGACCTTTCTGTTGACCCACGCACGTCACGCAAGTGAGCATAACAAAAGTATCACATGCGGTGATTGGCTTGGATAAATATGTTTCGACGGTATTTTTTGACGATTAGTATACGTGTTTTCAGGAAGATTTACTCACAGAATCTCCTCCTTCTCAGGAGTGTAGGGTAAGATCAGCTAGAGGCAGCTGAGACAGAAGGCTATCCATGTAGGTGCGGAGTGCGAAACAGCACACTCCGAATGCATTACAATGGTACAACTGCCAGCGACTAGGAGTGTGATTCACGTGTGGGAATGGACACGCATCTCGCAATTGGCGGCAACACAAGATTCTGCTGTTCCTAAATATTAAAAATTAAGTCGCTGTGGCAATTAGGGATTCACTATCGTTTCGATGACGAACACTTGGATATATATTTTCCTCCCGTTTTCGTTTATCTCAGAAAACCGCCACTACTCGCGGCAGAGCTAAAATTTACACCGATCCTCGTGGTAGCAGCAACAATCAGTCACCGAGGCAGCGACAGAGCTCTGTCGGTTGCAGGAGAAAGGAAGACTAGCAGAGAAAGAAATTCAGCTTCTACATTACTACTGTCTACATTTGTGATTAACTTTTAAATTTGCTCACACTCTGTACAGTGTAATTATGAGTATCTGATGCTGGCTTCACGGCTTGTGTGTCGCGTGCTAGCGTTCCAGTGACGTAGCAAAATATTGGTGGACGATCGGCGTGGGAGTCATTGAATGACACATGTGCAGTGTGCGTAAAAAATTAAAAATTTAAGCAGTGCTGATTCAGCGAAGTTTGCCATCCCGCATCGTTGTACAGAGTACATAGAAAATATATGATGAAAAGTGCAGCCCGGAAACGCGGCACTTATGCAGTTTAGCAGGTACGGAAAAAATTTTTCATTTTTTAGTCATCCAAATCGTTTCATACTTGGCATATATAATGTTTACATGCAGTTGCCAACAGTTCAATATTTTCGAATCATAGGCGGCCGCTGCCGCGGCCGCATTCCAAAAAAAAAACTCCCAACCTAACCTCAAGTGGGCTACGCTACAGATGTGTAAATATACAGTGGGGGGAGTTTATTAAAAGTTTGTTAATTTTGCACTGGCGTTTGATTGTGGCTAATTAGTAAAAATACGTACCTACCGTTCCGTTAAAATGAACGTATACTGTAATCGACAAAATATTGAAAAAAAAAAAAATTTTAAAAAAATTTAAAACTATTTTTTGATGTAAATAATTGACTGGGGCGAAAATAAATATCGTATTCGTAATCAGCGTATCACATTTGACTATAATCGATCAAATTTTGGAAAAAAATGAAAAATTTTTTCCGTACCTGCTAAACTGCATAAGTGCCGGAAACGCTGCATGAAACACAAAAATTTGAGAATAGCAGTTAGGCGTCGCAATTGCACATTTTCGGCAGTACCGGAACGTAATTAAAATCTCCCACACGGGCATCTTGGCACCAAATGATGGTTAATTTACCGAAAATGTATACCTATGAGATGATCGATAAAAATAAATGATTGATTGCAGCGGATACAAGAAGACTTGGTTGCCAAGTGACGTCACACGTCAGTGTGGTCTGCAGCCGTCTCTAAACGCCCCTCAGCCGCTGTCGTCACCATTAAGACGTCACGGAAGACTCGGCTGTCACGACAGGCCTGTGATGGCAGACATCTGTAGCCAAGTCTTTCTACTTTTCTGCTTGTTTATCGTTGTTGCCGAGAAAACTGCCGCATTCATTCACGCAATGTAGTAGGCCTACGTAATACAGTTTGGAAGGTCACATATGAATTACATGTAGAGGTAATGACAAAATCATTCGTGTGTGGCAACAGGAAATGCTCTGGCTGGAGGTATTGTTTCCCGGGTGATAGCGTGCTAGACACAAGACTAGTATCTCATGTGAGCGTTTTGCTCGTTCGTTACGTAAGGAAGATACAACAGTAGGAATAGTAACAGTCAACTTCGTCACGAATTAAAGGCTTAATTATGTGTAGCTCATAAGAAATAGTCTGATTCAGTTGTGTGTAAAATGAAATGTGGCAAAGACGATAACTTTTAGTGAGTTTGTCTGTTGCGAGCGTAACTTTAACTTTGATTTTTTTAATAGATGAAACTCTTTATCTTTTAAAATTGTCGTCGCATTAAACTAAAAAAAAGTGCTGTCTGACTGCTAGCTGCCGCGTTCGTTACTTCTTTCTGTTTTCATTTCTTTATTAGAATCCCAGTTACTCCAGAGAAAGTCAGAATCTAACTGCCATCTCTCCGTGGCGCCTACACCAACAATCGACAGCTGATGCACCGACAGAGCTCTGTGGTCTGCGAGAGATGGAGAATTAACGGAGAGATAAACTCGCCTTCTATATTACTACGATCTGCATTTGCAGAACGTGTATACGTAAACAGAATATTTGAAGAACACGATAAATTTAAAGTATCACACAAGTGTATCGGACTTGGCTGACGCTCCATGTTTCATTTTTCAATATCTCATAAAAGAGCCAAAATGAATGACGGATAAGCATCGACTTGATTAACATAATTATCTGTAGCGAATGTTCAAACCGACCACCGTTGTCATGCTGACATAGCTCCTTAAATATTCACGTGCGGCCTCTGGCTTCTGTATTGAGATTCTTTCATTTGATGCCGTCCTTGTGCCCTACACTTTTGGTCAAATTGTGTTTCCGCACCCTGCATATGCCAGACGAGGCGTGACAGAGGGTTGGTCGAATTCTCTAGAGTCCAGTACACTTAATCTTTGATGGAAAGTGTGGAAAATGGCAAATTGACGGAATGCGTTGGTAGCAATTTGTAACTTTAAAATTCAGTGGATGATAACTATGATACGTTTAACAAAGGCGCTAAGGAAATAGATGTGAAATACGTTTCTTGATTACTAAATGTCCTCAGGTAAAGTAGTAAATGTACAAGTGTCGTGACAAGCGTATCAGTCACGCTATTATGGGGCAACACGTGAGACCGCACCGAGTCAATATTAATGAAAGTAAAGACTATGCACTGTCGGTCAACTGCCAAAGCATTGAAAACGAAGCTAAATTTTTAACTGCGTTGGTCACATTGTTACCACCAAAGTAACGGCGGTACTCTTTTTTATCGTCTGTGTTTCGGTATTGATGACTCAGAGGCTGTCGAATACGGCGATATTAACTTCTCTTTGTATTTCAATAAACATCTGAAACATGTGGACAACAATCTATGGAACCACGTAGACCTCGACCAGAATTTAATATTTTCTGTGATTTAACACCTAGCCTGGTTACTGAGCAGGTAAGGCGGACGGTACGACAGATATGACGTTTACACGGGACACAACATTGACAAGTCGAAACTTTGGGCAACTGCTTTTCTCTAGTCATGTTTGCATATGAAACGTTAGCCCGAAGAAGCCTCTATTTTGCGAGCTTCATAACATTTACGCTCATAGCCTCTGCATTGCAACTATCCTCGGTACAGCGAACTTTTCGGTGTTTCCCTAATATCGAGAGGAGATATTAACAAATGGTGGAGGGTGCGGACTTGTTACGGACGCCAGTGAAAACATGGAGAGCAGGAGGAGGTTGCACATAAACGGATGTTCAAAAGTATCCACGTCCGTTAAAGCGTTGGAAGGTGCTGTATTGAGCGACAAAAGTTACGTTTACTGGTGCACGGTTGTGAACTAAGTGTAGATACAGGTTGCGCACTTATTTCTTTTGCGGCTTTGTGGTACCCACTATTCAAACACGATAGAGAATGAACAGCATACTTGACAACAGGTGACAAAAAGGATAACTTTACGTGTTTCCACATTGTCAAGAAGACGAGTACGGGCGTGTTTTTATACACGACCGGAATGTACAGGAGACCACAGCAGCATTTCCGGAAAGAAGACGTCACAGCGATGTAAACATGTCGTCTACTCGGCTCGCGCCATCCTTTTGCACAATCAGCAGACAGAGCGATTAATAATGATATTAGTTGGCAGGTGTAGCTAGCAGAGTTGAAACCGGTCGGAAAGGCGTCCGCCGTTTACGTTTTCAAGGTGTATTAAGCGTATAGTAGAGCAAAAATGAGACACATTGAAATGGAAAAAAATTGTTTCTTCACTACTTAAGTAATGTGAGGCCAGGGTCACTAGATTACAGGCGTGGCGTGTTTGCCAGTGCAGGATCGTCGGTAATGAGTGACTCGCGAGTGTCGATGTTGCGACGTCTCCACAGTGTATCAGCAAGAGACGCCCTCCGCAGACCTGAATATGTGTAACACAACTGAAGCGAAGGGAACAGTCAATTCTGGGAAGCGCGCCATATTTCTAACATTTTCCCTCGTTTGCCACTTGCCTCATCTAAGTGTAATACTTTGCCTAGCGATTTACGTAAAAATATTTATAGTACTGTTACCAACAAAAAATATAGGAATACAGACTTTTGTATAAGAAAAGGGCTTCACATTTTTCTGTCGTCAGAGATGCCGCAAAAATCAGGTTTCCCAAAAAACAAATTCAATTTGTGCAGCGGCTATTCTACGGGGCAGTTGGTCGAATCATTTGCGTCCGGACGTGGGGGAGCAGCGTCGCAGACGTCGACACCTCGTCTGGCAGCACGACGGCTGTGATGCGGAGCCGAAGTAAAGCAGATGAATCCTGAACAGACACAAAAGTTTAACTCGACAAGAGCACGGACAGCGTCTGACGCAAGAATGCCGTCGCGAGCCACTCCGTTCCCCGTTGTAACGGAATTTTAGGCGCACAGCTGTTTTCGCAACAGTATATTGTAAACACTGCGTCATTTGAATTGTCCGTTTATGTGATTCTGACGAATTACAGGGCGGTGAACTGGAAGGAACTGCGATTACGATGAGAAGTTGAAGGTTTTTCTTAGCTGTAGATTAATCGGAAGAACGTAACATTTCTTATCGTATCTTCTGTGGATTAGGGGAGACCACACTATGCTGATTCACTCTATTCACCTATGCGATGAAATTCAAAAAATTAAACAGATTTACCCCTAGTTCGCAAATGCCTTCATCGCCTCGCTAGTACGGACGACCTCCAGATTCAGCCGTTGACAAAAGTTTGCTACCGACGCTTCCTCCTTTCCCAAACAGAGCAGGACACACAGCGAGAGGTGAATAACGTACACAGAAATGAATGACTTCGTTAAATATACTGATATCAGCTGTCTTTTTTTTTCCTTTCTGCTCTCACTATAAAGGTACGGTACAAGAGCAACACACACTGTGTGACGTGGTGGTTGTACGTGCAGGAACGGTAAAGTATAATCTGCCAGAACTAAGAGGTGCTATCAGTTTCTTCTGACCAGAAGACAAAATAGCTTCAAATGTTACCAATACTGACTAAACTGAAAGCAGCAAAATACTTCCTCCAGAACCACATCTTCACTGGCTCCAAAACTTTAATAGCAACTGGAAGTTTCGATGTTTACGTCGAGGCATCGGTCTGAAAGAAACAGAAGTGCCGTAGCATGCATTGTTCATCCAAATCTCCTGAGTACAACAGACGCTTTGTTACGCCAAAGTCAGTGTATCAATGACAAATTAAAACTTCTAGCAGCAGACAGTGGTTCTAGTACAGCAACTATGTGTCTCCCGTAATTGGGTCACAGTTTTCAAAGATTACGTACATGTATGACTGGCGCCAGTTTCTACTACAGTCTTCTAGTAAGGACCATTTAAACACGACGGAGAGTGCACAACGCATTTTGTAGAAGCAGATATTAATGAGTAATTTATTCTGTGTCGTCTTCAAGGCAACTCTGATATTGATTTGATACGTGGCCGGAATGTGTGAGATGTCGCAGAACTACTTTGAGGAGGAAGATGCAACTACAACGATAACACGGAGGAATCTTTTGGAACACTGAACGTATCATCTTGGTGAACAGAGGATAAGGTAGGGGCTGTATACGTGGGTTGTGACAATCTCTCGTAATAAACAGGACGGGAGTGTAGAGGTTACAACGTCACAGTTGTGTATCATGGAACGCCATGTGTATGGAACATATGTAAATGTTCCACAGTAAGACTACACATCTGCATATGCTGGGCTGACAGCGGTGAGTTCCCGCGCTCGCCGACCATCACAAAGACACGTGAAACAAACGTCGTTACTGTTTGCCCACTGACGGATCACTGAGGAATGTTTGGACACTCTTTCAAAAGCGAAAATTTCAACCCAAATGACAACAGCACACGCTACGCGGCAAACATTTCCCAAAATCCTTGGATTGGATGAAAGCAGGGATGTTGGCTGTGTCGGTCGTCATTTCTCAAACTCTACGAATGGCGAAAATTTTTGACACGGCAGAACGTTAATCTCTAACCCGCTATTATGAATTTACTCTACAAGCAACGTTTTCTTCTTATCTCGATATTGGTTCGTCATTCGTACTAGATAAAGCACAAGTCGTAGGTTTTTATTCCGTGTAGAAATAGGACGTTACGGATGTCACTTCTTAAAGCATAATGCCACACATGAGACGTAGTCGTGAGGAAATGGCCAGAAAACTATATGATTCCCGCCAACCGATTCTGTGGAAGAGGCCAGCTGAATGAGCCACAGTCCAACAAGAAGAGAAATTCGTCGCATTCCTGTAATTCTGCCATTTGTGAAAATAAAGAGTTGGCAGGACAGTGTTTGAAACGTTTGCTGTCGTTCCACGTGGCCAAACGTAACAAGGACAGTTATCGCATTAACGTCGCGAATCTTGTAGAAAGTAGATTAATTGAATTACCAAATCAGTGATACTAATGCAACAAGATCAGTTGTTGAAGTCAGTACTTGATTGCAGTTGCAGATAGTGCAACCGTCTAATCCATTTGGTTTCGAACCACAACACGGGAAGGATAGATGCAGGCGCCGTGTATACGTGTATCTGTACGGTCGAACACATGAAGCCCGGTGTGTGTTCACGGATTCACATACGCCAGCGAGGAGCACATAACGAAGTCAGGCATCGTAAACCAAAGTTTTGGCGGACTTCATTCTCGCGATAGGCGCCACCCAGCTACACGACAGAATAATATCGCTGATGCAAGCTTTTTCCATTTCTTTGCCTTCTCAGTGAATTAATAGTTGACTTGAATGCAGTCGTCCTCCTATCATGAGCAGTGTGTAAAGGCATTCGAGGAATCCTTTCTTATCTGTTACCATTTAACACATCGATACAAAGAAATGATGCTGTCAACTTTTTAATTACGTCATCATAAGCGATGCCTGGTGACAACATATTCGTTAATTCTACGTACACGACTAAGGTTTCTCCTTGGCTCTAGAGCAATTTTCCTGTCCATTATACGTCTTCAAAACCATGGAGTGTGAATACGTTCCAGCTCTTACCGTTCCACGTATTACGCACGACGTGTGTGATCCACGCGAGCGTAATAAAACAGCAGCAGTGAGTTATTTGGCTTCGATAAAAACGTTTTGACGGTACTTCTTTACGATTTCCTTACATGTTTACCGGGAGATTTTTTCACTCAAACGCCTCCTTTTCGGGAGTGTAGCATAATATCAGCTGGGGGCAGCTGTCGCAGAAGGCCATCCATGAATGTGCCGAGTACGAAACAGCACAGTTCGGGTGCGTTACAGTGGTTCAACTCGCCAGCCACTAGGAGTGTGATTCATATGTGGGGAAGGACACACACCTACGCGAGTTCTTGCTGTGGGTAGACATGCGTCAAGTAGGGATTCATTCTCATTTCGATGATGAACACTTGCATCTGAATTTTTCTCCCGTTTTCGATTATTTCACAAAACCGCCATTAATCGCGGGACAGTTAAAACTGCCAACATTGCGTGGTGCTGGCAGCAACAATCGGTCTCTGACACAGCGACAAAGATCTGTCGGTTGGAGGAGAAGGAAAATTAACAGAAAAATAAATCCAGCTTCTACATTACTACTATATGTATTTGTGACTAACGTCTAAATGTGCTCACAATCAGTACAGAGTAATTATGCAGATCTGATGCTGGTTTCGTGATTTTGTGTGTCGCGTGCTGGCTTTCCAGTGACGCGACGCAATATGGGCGGACGACCTGGGTGGGAGTCATTCAGTGACGTATGTACAGCGTACGTTAAAAGTAAACAATTTAAGCAGTGCTGGTTGAGCATGGTTTCGCCATCCAGCATCGTTATACAGGGTCCGGAGAAACGATTTGACCAAAGGTGTAGGGCGGAAAGTCAGTGTGAAACTTAGTAGTTTGAGTACAACAACTCGGGGTCGAAAATTCGTATTTTGGGCGCTACAGGAACGTAATTAAAATCTGACATGTCAACGTCTTTACTCAAAATGAAAGATAATTCACACAAAATGTAAGTGTAATCACAGTCTATGGACTAACCAGTCTCAGGACGATAACAAAACTCAAAGCATCACATACACCTAAGTAATACTTAGCCGACGTTCTTGACAACATATCTTTAGAAATAAAGACAATCACATGTCCATGTTTTATATTTCAACATGTCTTCAAGAGGACAAAGTAAAGGAAACGTGATCCACCACTTACTTAGCGTTAAGTATGTCGCAGCAAATGTTCAAACTGCCCACCGTTTTCATGCTGGCATTGCGCTGTAACTATTCAACAGCCATTTCTAGTTCCTATACTCGGACTGGTTTTTTTAATGCTGTCTTTCTGCCCTACACTTTGGGTCAGACAAAATTTCTCACACACTGTATATGTGAGACAGGACATGGCAGAATGATGGTCAACTTCTCAGGAGTCCATAGAAAGTGCTGGAAACGGCATAATGACGGAAAGCGCTGGTACCGATATATAACCTTAAAATTTAATAGAAAAAACGCGATACGTTTAACCGTGTAGCTAGAATGTAAGATGTAAAACACGTTTCTTGATCACAAAAAGTCCTCAACTGAAGTGGTGAACGTATAAATGTCGTGACCATAGCCTCCGTGACGTTACTGTGGAGCAACATATGAGCCCCTGCAGCGTCGGCATTCATGAAACGAGAGACGGTGCACCAGTGGTCGGTTCCCAAAGCACTGAAAATAATACACGATTTTTAACTGTGTCGGTCCCATTGCTCCTATCATCGTAAGTAGAGTATTTTTACAGCTCCTGTGACGTGGAAGTGATGACAGAGACCGATGAATACCGTCATATCAACTCCCCCCACACGTTAACCTATGGAACCAAGTAGCCCTCATTTCTTCTTCTGATCAGAGGCAAACCACATTCAATTTATTTACGTTTTTGACTGTACTCAAACGTGGTGAATTTTGCCTCTAGTCCTCCGTCAAGGTATCTGACACCTGCTGCGATTATCCTTGTTTGTATTCGGCAGTTAAGATGAACGGTACGACAGAGACGACGACTACACGGGAAACAATATTCAGGTGAGGAAAATTTCGGAAAGCATTTTCCTCTAATGATGAGGTTGCACGTTAAACATTAATCGGCTTTGATAGGATGAACAAACGTCGATGTCCGGAGCTTCATAATTTTTACACACATCTCTCTGCAATGGAGCTGCCCTTGACGAAGCGAACTTGTCATTTTGTGTAATATGAAGAGGAAACATTAACAAGTAGTGGAGAGTACGGAATCCTGGCAGGCGCCAGTGGAGTCGTGATATGGGGAAAAATGAGGAGCAGATTGCACGTAAAGGGATGTCCAAAAGCCTCGTGCACGGCCACTGAAGCGTACGTAGCTGATTTATTGAACAATCAGGATTACGCTCGTTGCGGAAAGAAACGCGAGATGGGCACTGCTGCAAACACATTTCACCAAAAAGCGTTTGGCGTTTACGCACGGCGGCAAAACTACTCAAAGACTGAAGACCCATTCAGACCGCTGTGCACAGAGTCAGGGGGTGTCTTGTCTCCGGCCACTGTTTGCCGTGGCCCTCGCCACTGAGCGAGAGGCTGGCTGTGGCTGTTAGCACATTCCCAGGATCCATATCGCAGTGTTTGCGTGATAAGGCAGAACTGCTATTGGCAGATCGGTTTGCAAATACTGCCCTACGTACTATGTAGTAGCAGTCCTACTATTTGGCGGTATATTGATAATTTTTACTTATCGACCGTCTGACAGCAACTGAATAAAACACAATTTTAGTGCCATACGCGTTTCGCCTTTATTTTCTGCAAGACATCATCAGTGGCAGGTTGCGTGGACAATTTCTTACATATTACGCTCCTGTTGCATTTTCGGTGTTCTTCTTCTTACGAATGAGAATTTGCGGTTTTTTCACACATTCCACAGCACTATGAACTGAACGCTTGTTTCAATGCAATGTTTTGGTTTCTGCTGCCGACTGTCAGACGGTCCATAAGTGAAAATTATCAATATACCGTAATATTACACGCAACTGAGGAAGACAGGACTACAAAAGTTGAAGATGTCTACTATTTGACGTTCACAGAAACGGACTGGGTACCAGATACGCTTCCTAATGTAAGTATATTACGGAGAAATCGAAGATTCGAATACTAGAGAACGATTCTGTCATCGCAAATGTCCCGCAGACGTGTTTGTCCCATATTGGGCAATGAATGACTTTGAGAGAGTATCTAGGTATACAAATCGCACCGATGTGTGGTACAGCTTTGCGACGCTGTCTGTTGAAACACGACGAATGGCACGTTTAACAAGAGGGTATAAATAATGACAACTTTTATTTTCGTGGTTTTTCAAAAAACTTTGCGGAATTGTTTTAATATATACCAAGAATGTGAAACAGACTACGTTAAAATTTTGAAACCATAAGGAGTATAAGGTCTGCGCTTGTAGCCCGGTGACTTAAAAACGATCGGCCAGATATCCGCCATTTGCACGCTTTCAAAGGGGGTTAACACATACACTAGAAAAAAAGTGTCGTACTAAACGGAAACAATCACCTCTTCAGAAAATCATGCACCAAGGAAAACATGTCAAGCAGTCAGCCCTTACAACACAAGTAAGGCCTGAATAAATACATGTAAGCGACAGAGTTGCAAACGGTTACGTACACACCACTGAGATGTTTCTACAGTGTACTGAAGCCAGAGACAAACAAAAAGTATGCTCTTGAAATTCCTTAAATTGTTAAAACGACGGAACTTTTCGAGTGCTAAATGTATTTTCTTAGCGTGGCCAATAACAGACCAAGCTGTGTCGGTTCCAGAATACATAATGTCATAGGCAGCTTTCCAGGTAAGCAAATTCGTCTCTGGTTTTGCGGTGGTGAGTTTCCTGCTCTGCTAATGGTGCAATTTGCTTGCCCACGGCCAAAAACACGTGTGAAAACAGAGAGGGTGTTGCGAAACCTGAATATGCTTTGGACGATAATGCGATAAAACAGTTAGCAATAAATGTAAATATTCGCTGTAGTATTTTAGGTAAAATTAGTTGCGTTATTTATATTGAGGTAAAACCAAGGTACATCAGTTCCGTGGAAAGGCAGGCCGCAAGAGATGGGAACGTAGAGCAGAAACTTGCACCGGCACCGCTGTGGAAACTACTGTGGAAAGTGAAGGTCAAAGTAAATGAAAAATGAGTCACCACTTAATTAAGTAAGCATGTCGTAGCAAGTGACATAATAATAGTCGAACTCTCACGACTCCATAGAAACTGCTGAAAACGACAAAATGACGGAATGCGTTGGTAGCGATATACAACTACAAAATTTAGTAGACGGCAAGTACGTGAAAGAAAGTGCGAAACGTTTAAGCAAGTAGTAAATGTATAAATGTGGTGAGAAAAGCGTCTGGCACATTATTATGGGGCAAGATATTATGAGCCCTTACAGCGTCGGTATTAATGGAACGAGAGAGACAATGCACCATTGGTCAGTTGCCTATGGACTGAAAATGAAACACAACTTTTAATGGCGTTGGTCGCATTGCTCCTATCATAGAGACGAATTAATTTTATAGTTTCTGTGATGTGGAAGTGATGACTCAGAGACCGATGAATAGCGTGATATCAACTGCTCTCCGTATCTCGATATATACCTGCGACACAGTAACCCACGAGACCGAGTTGCCCTGATTTGTTCCCCTGGCAGAGGCGAACTATATTCCATTTACGGTTTTCACTGTACTGAAATGTCGTGAAATTTGCCTCAGGTCCTCCATGTAGGTATCTGACACCTGCAGCAAGTTTCCATGTTTGTACTGAGCAGTCGGGATGAACGGTACGACAGAGACGACGACTACACGGGAAACAACATTCAGGGGAGGAAAATTTCGGAAACCGTTTTAATCATGTGGTTACATGTTAAACAGTAATCGGTTTTGCTAGAGTGAGCAAACGTCGATGTCCCGAGCTTCATAATTATTACACGCGTGGTCTCTGCAATGCAGCTGTCCTCGACGAAGCAGACTTATCAGTCTTTGCGTAATACGAGGTGGAGACATTAACAGATGGTTTAGAGTACGGCTTCCTGGCAGACGCCAGTGGAGTCGTGATGTGGTGGAGGGTGAAGAGGAGATTGGAAGTGGAGCAACGTTCAAAAGTCACGTGCTCGGCCATTGAAGCGTTCGTAGGTGGTTTCTTGAGCGATCAGGATTACGCTCGTTGTGGAAAGAAGTGCGAGATGGACACTGTTGCAAACACATTTCACCAAAAAGCTTTGGGCGTTTAGGCACGGCGACAAAACTTGTCAAAGACTACAGACCCATCCACATGGCTGTGCACAGAGTCAGGGGGTGTCTTGTCTCCGGCCACTGTTTGCCGTAGCCCTCGCCACTAAGCGAGAGGCTGGCTGTGGTCATACGCACATTTCCAGGATCGATATCGCAGAGGTTGCGTGATAAGACGGAACTGCTATTGGCAGATCCGTTTGCAGAGACTGCTCTATGTAATAAATAGTTGCTGTCCCACTATTTGACGATCACAGAAACGGACTGAGTACCAGATACGCTCCCCTACGCAAGTATGTTACTGAGAAATCGGAGATTCGAATAGTAGAGAACAATTGTATCATCACAAATGTCGTGGCAGTTGTGTTTGTCCCATATTGGGCAATCGCTTCGAGAGAGTGTGTACATATACAAATCGCGCCGATCTGTGGTGCGGCTTTGCGATGTCGACTGTTGAACCGCGACGAATGGTACGTTTAAGAAGAGGAAATAAAAATGACAACATTTGTTTTCGTGGTCATTCAAATAAATCGCGGGATTGTTTTAATATATACCAAGAATGTGGAACCGACTACGGTAGAATTTGGAGATATAAGACGCTGCAGGAATAAAATCAGCATGTTGGCAACAGACGTCACGTAATCCGTTGGTCGAGGCGAACACAAAGCCGTGAGGAGTACAAGTTTTGCGCTTGTAGCCCGTGAGTTAGACACGATCGGACAGATATCCGCCGATTACACGCTTTCCAAGTGTATTAATACCTGTAGTAAAAGAAAAGTTGTATTAAATGGAAAAAATCGTCTGTCCAGAAATACATGTCTCTTTTGAGAGTAGTTGCCGTGTTATTCTAGTGAGAATCAAAAAGGCCGGGCTCACCCGATTTCAGGGCTAGCATATGTGGCAGTGCGCAGCCGTTCATAATGAATGAGACGCGAGTGTGGATGTTATGACGTCACTGTGGTGTACGAGCAAGTAACGCCGGCCGTGGTCTCTAGTTAATGAAGTACTGTCGCAAAGAGACTGCACAGCTACGCACTAAGCTCTCGATAACACGAGATACAATAATAACAACAACTCATTCTCTATCCATTATCATCACGACAATTGTAACACGCTTTTAGTATGTGGCCGGAATAGGTAAAGAGCCACAGCACCGCGTCGCAATGGAAGGTGCCAAATTAAGGAGAACATGTCAAGCAGTCAGCTCCTAAAAGACAAGTTTAAACCAGAATAATTATATGTAAGCGACAGAGTTGCAGACGGTAAGATAAACACCTCTGAGATGATTTTAGAATGTATTGAAGCTAGAGCCAAACAAAAAGTATGCCCTTGAAATTCCTTAACTTCCTAAAACGACGGTCTTTTTCGAGTGCCACATCTCTTTTCTTAGTGTGGTCAACAACAGGCCAAGCTGTGTCGGCTATAGAATAGATGTAAACCTTCACAAGTTGCTTTCTCGGTAAGCAAATTTGTCTCCGATGCTGGTTTCACGACCGTCAGTTTCCTGCACTGCTAATGGCGCGTTTGATTGCCGGCGGCCACAAACACGTGTGAAAACAGTGAGGGTATTAGGAAACCTGAATATGCTTTGGACGATAATGCGAGAAAACAGTTAGTAATAAATGTAAATATTCGCCGTAGTGTTTTGACAACATTATTTACGTTGTATATATTCAGGTAAAACCAAGGAACATCTGTTCCGTGAGAAGACAGGCCGCAGAGGCGAGAGTGTACAGCAGTAACTTGTACCGTCACGGCGGCTGCTGGGAAGCTGCAGAGGCTCTCCTACACTTGATAACTAAAAACCCGTGGTGGAAGCAGCGTCGCAGACATCGACACCTTGTTTTCCAGCACGGCTGCAGTCGGCTGCTTCAGAAAGAGGCGACGGAGAGATTCGTGGGAAGCTCGGTTTGTTATTCGCGGCTAATCCGGCGAAGAACGCCGAAAGCGTGTGTCAGGGCAATGTCGCTGCGATACACTCCGTTCCCATTTGTAGTCTCTGTAATTGTTCGTTTACGTATTGCTGAAGAAACAAAAGCCTCTGAACTAATTACGATGGTGAGTTAACGAAACATTCAGCTTTGCGAAGACAACGGCTATGGAAATTACTCTCGCTTATATAAGTTAATATCATTTTCTAGCGACCAGTATCATGGGTAGTTTCTGTTGGAACGAACGACGACTTTTGCGATTCGGTTTCTACGTCTGCATACGAGTTTCAGCCGCTGTTTCAGAGCGATAAAACATTATCAATCCCTGTTAACAGGGAGCTCACACAACGTTTGTGAATGCCGACATGGTAATTAAGCAGTAACAAGACGACAAATCTTTTTAGCTCGTCAATTACTATTGCGAAAATATTGAAATGCTTTTATATGCGGACAGTGTTTAATATAGCAGACAATCGTTTGCTACAGGGAGGTGGAACTGTGACGCAAGCACGACGCGACAAGTGATTAGTGGAAGTGAGTAGCATTTTTCATTGAAGAATACGATGCGTAATTTCGATTGGACAGAATGATAACTTTTGCGAGTTTGTGTGTGGAAGGCCTAACTCTAAATGAGGGTTTATGTGGACTACATACAGTTATGTGTGCCCCACCGACGTTGTTTATCGTTTAAAGGTTTATCGTTTATATATGACGATAGTATCTGTTCCCGAAAGAACAGTTACCGTTGATGACCTTGCAGCTTTGCTAGAAATGAAATGGTAATTAAATAGACACCCTAGCTGCAACAGGCGTTGATATACTTCATTGGGGACATGTTGAAAATGTGTGCCCCGGAGATCCCGGGTTCGAGTCCCGGTCGGGGCACACATTTTCAACATGTCCCCGATGAAGTATATCAACGCCTGTAGCAGCTAGGGTGTCCATTTACTTATCATTTCATTTAGTTTATCGTTTACATGTAAAGTTTGATTGGTGGTTGTGCATTTACTATAATTTCTCCGTTTTCATTTTCTCCATAAAACCGCCATTGTCAGCGAGCAAGTGATAAACTGCCGACATTGTGGAGCGCCAGCAGCAACAATAGGTCGCTGGGGCAGCGACAAAGCACTGTGGGCTGCTGCAGACGCAGAATTAACGGAAAAAGAAACTCAGCTTTATCTTTCTACGATGTGCAAGCGCGATTAAAAGTGCCCAACGCCAGTACCGTGTCATTATGCGAATGCGACGCCGGTTTTACGATTTTGTGTAACCCGTGCTGGCGTTCGAGTGGCGTCCCTTTTGGTAGTCGGTCAGCGACGTGTGTGAAAAAACGCAAACGTAAGCAGTGGCGGTTGGGCGGGGTTTTGTCATCCTGCACTGTTACACATTATCAGACATGACCGCAGTCTCAATTCTTCGATAAAATGAAAGTGCTTAAAACCGTAAAATGATGGAATGCTGTGGTAGTGTTTTTTTTCGCTTCAAATTACGGTACGAAACCCGGCATCGGTAACGAGGTTTCGGGAGTCGATGTGATAGCGTTTACATGACGAACCAGAAGCGGTAGCGGCAGTTCGGTTTATGAAAAGCACATTCGTTAGCCGTGTGTAGAACTGTTAAATAACGTTTATATTTTGTTTGACAGAATGGAAGCGATTATTAACATACAGTTACTTTCTCGAAACGGAAACACAAGAGATTCAAATATTTTATTCTTACGCTAAACATTCTCCTCCGTTCGACATTTATAATTTACTATAAAAAGGTATCAGAATTTCAGTGTCCATAAACTCTGAATGTAATTGCCATCATTCCGTGGCGCCAGCAGCAACAATCGACCGCTGATGCAGCGACAGAGCTCTGTGGTCTGCGGGAGACGGGGAATTAACGGAAAGATAAACTCGGCTTCTACATTACTATGATCTGCATTTGCGATTAATGTCTGAATGTGCTTACAATCAGTACAGAGTCACTATGCGAATCTCGTACTCGTTTCGTGATTTTGTAGATCGCGTGCTGGCTTTCCAGAGACGTGGCGGAACATTGGGGCACAACCTGGCTGGGTGTCATTCAGTGACGTATGTGTAACGAACGTATGAAGCGACTAATTTAAACAGTGCTGTTTGAGCGAGGTTTGCCATCCAGCACCGATATACAAGGCGTGGAGAAACAGTTTGACCAAAAATGCAGGGCGGAAGGACAGCATGAAACATAGGAATTTGTGTATGGCAACTAAGGGTCGTAAATGCATATTTTCAGCGCTACGGGAACGTAATTGAAATCTGCCATACCGAGGCCCTTGCTCAAAATGAGAGTTATTTTACAGAAAGTGTATACGTAAACAGAATGTTTGGAATAACCAGTCGTCACGATGAGAACAAGATAAATTTCAAGCGTCACAAACACGTGTATCGCATTTAGCTGACGAACGAGACAGTACTTCTTCAGAAATGAGGACAATCACATGCCCATGTTTCTTGTTTGAGTATATTTAAAAAAAGTGGAAAGGAGTGAAAAATGAGCGACCACTTAATTAACAGGAGTATGTATAGAGAATGTTCTAACTGACCACCGTTTCCATGCTGCCGTACCACCTTAAATATTTAACTGCGACCTGTATTTTCTATACTCAGATTCCTTCGTTTGACACTCTCTTTGTGCCCTACACTTTTGGTCAAATAGTTTTTCCGCCCTGTAAATGCCAGACGATACGTTACAGAATGTTGTTCGAATTCTCAGGAGTCCAGTACACTTAATCGTTCGTAGGATGTTCTAACAATGGCAAAATGTCAGAATGCGTTGGTAGCGATTTGTAACTTTAAAGTTCAGTAGACAGTAACTATGTTAAAGGAAATGTGACACGTATAACGAGGCACTACGGAATTAGACGTGTAATATGTTTTCTGATTACAAAAAGTTCTCTAGTCGAGCGGTAACCGCATAAATGTCGTGACAAGCGTGTGTGTCACGCTATTATGGAGCAACGTATGAGACCCCACAGAATCGGTATTAGTGAAAGCATTCACCGTTGCTCAGTTGCCAAGGCGTTCAAAATTAAACAAAACACTTAACTGGGTGTATGACATTGGAACTAATGGCTCTGAGCACTATGGGACTTAACTTCTAAGGTCATCAGTCCCCTAGAACTTAGAACTACTTAAACCTAACTAACCTAAGGACATCACACACATCCATGCCCAAGGCAGGATTCGAACCTGCGACCGTAGCGGCCGCGCGGTTCCAGACTGTAGCGCCTTTAACCACTTGGCCACCACGGCCGGCCATTGGAACTATCATCGTGAATGAAGACGAAATAAATTTATAGTGTCTATGATGTGGAAGTGTGGATTCAGAGACTGATGAATACGGTGAAATTAATTCCTCTATTTCTTTTTTTTTTTTTTTTTTTTTTTTTTTTTTTTTTTTGTTTGTTCGATAAATATGTACGACACTATGGAACCAAGTAGCACCTATTCCTTCTCCCGACCAGAGGCAAACACTATTCCACTTATTAACTGTTTTGACAATACTGAAATGTGGTGAATATTGCTTCTAGCCCTCCATCAAGGTGGGTTAACAGAATCGGATACCTGCCGCGAGTTTCCATGTTTGTACTGAGCAGTCAAGATGAAAGGCGCGACAGAGGCATCGACTACGCGGGACACAACATTTAGATGACCAAAATTTCGGAAACCAATTTTCTGTTGTGATGGTTACATGTGAGACCTTAATAGATTCCACTAGCCGGAACGACCGCCTGCGGTGCGTTCCAAGCTTCATACACCTATGGTCTCCGCTGAGCAACTGTCAACGATGGAACAAACTTGGCGGTGTTTTCGTATTGTGAAAGGAAGACGTCAACATGTAATGTAGAGTACGAATTCCTTACGGAGGTCAGTGAAAATATAGGATGGAGAAGTGTGAGGAGCAGATCACACGTAAAGGGATGTTGAAAAGTCTTATCTAGGCCCATTAAAGCGTTCGAGGCTGCTTTATTAATAGACGGGAATTACGCTCGTTGTCAAAAGAAATACGAGGCGGGCACTGGTGGAAGCGTTTTGCACCTGAAAAGATTAGGCGTTTAGGGATGGGCAGGAGACTTGGAGTAAATTCACATTCCCACCGCTGTACGCAGGGTTAGGGGATGTTTTTGTTCCCAGCCACTGTTGTGAGCTTGAGCCTTTGCCACTAAGCGAGAGGCGGCTGTGGTTGTAGGGACACATCCAGCATCGACATCGCAGATGTGGAATGTAGTTGCAGTCCTACCATTTTACTGTCACAAAACGATTTGAAGGCCGCATACACCTCCCGAAATATGTATATAACCGACAAATCAGAGATTCGAATACTAGATAATAATTGTATCATAACGAATTTCCCGCAGATGTGCTTGTCCCACACTGGGCAATCATTTAGAAAGAGTACCTAGGCATACAAATCGCACTGGGTCGTGGGACAACTTTGCGATGTCGACTATCGAAACACGAGTGATAGCACGTTTAATAAGAGACAATCAAAATACTGACTTTTGTTTTACGTGATAATCAAAACAATTTGCAAGATTGTTTTAATATATGGCAAGAATATGAAGGACACCACGGCAGAGTTTCGAGATTGGCCGAAGGTACGGAACACGGTTTGTGTCCAAAATTTTACACAGGCCGACGTGCAGCGTGTAACGCATTTAGGCCCCGTGAACAAAGCTCTTGTGGAGTTGGTTCTCGCGACCGGCTCTGCCCAGCAACAGGAAAGAAGAATATGGATGAGACAAGTTTTTTTGTTTTAATCTTCTACCGCCTTGTCAGTGAATTACTGTTTGACTTGAACGTGTTCTTTGTCCTCACAGGTGCAGTGTGTAAAGGTTCTGGATAGATCTATTTTAATCTGTTTCCAGTTACGAATGGAATCTGTCGATACACACCGCGTTTAAATTCCGCATCGGCACAAAGCAGGTGACATTGTCGACAATTTTTTATGCATCTTCACAATCGATGTCTGTTGACAATATAGACGCTGATAATGCGTATATGATTAAGAATTGGGTGTGACTCAAGACGAATCTTTCTAGCCGTTACAAGTCTAGATAACCTTGAAGCGTAAATACGTAACAACTCTTACCACACAAAGCGTGTGATCCTGGTGAGCATAGTCAAACAGAATCTCATGCATTAACTGACCCGGATAAAAATGTTTTGACGGTGTGTTTTGACGATTTCTGTACGTGTTTTCTGGAAGATTTTCTCACACAACCTCCTCCTCCTCAGAAATTTAGGATACCATCAGCTGGAGGCAGCTGTGACAGAAGGCCGGCCATGAATGTGCGGACTGCGAAGCAGCACTGTCGGCATGCATTAAAAAAGGTGCAACTGGCCATCGACTATGCGTGTGATTCACATGTTGGAACGGACACGCATCTCGTGAATGGCGGGCGACGCGACCTCCTGCTGTGGGTGGATTTTAAGAAAGGTCAGATAACAGCCGTCACTCGCGAGAGAGTCGAACTGCCATCAGTGGCAAAGCTCTGTAGGCCGCAGGGGACGCAGAACTGACGGAGAAATGTGTTCGGCTTAACTACGTATAATATGTCGCACTTGGGTTCTAAGCAAAAATATTGGAAGCACTGTTATCAACGCAAAACCAAAGTAAACAGACTTTTTTATTTCATACAAAGGCTTTACGTATTCTGTCATCAGAGAGGCCGCACAGATCAGATTTCGCAACTGTAGTTTCAACCTGGACAGCGGCTGCACTCCACAGTAATTCGTCGAATCATTGACGCCCCGACGTGGGGAAACAGCGTCGCAGACATCGACATCTTCCCTGGCAGCACGACGACAATGATACGGTCACCGAAAGAAGAGCCATGGAACTTTATAAGATAATCTTGAATCGCTACTCAAGTTTAACTCGGCGAGAACACGGACAGCGTCTGACGCAAGAATGCCGTCGCGAGCAATTCCATTCCCAGTTGTAACGGAATTTTCGGCCCACAGCAGGTTTCGTGGCAATTTATAAACAACTCGTCATTTTAGTTGTCCGTTTATCTCATAGCGAAGAGCTATAGAGCGGTTAACGAGAAAGAAATGCGATTACGATGATGAAGTGAAGGCTTTTCTGAACTGTAGTTTAATCGGAAGACCGTAATATTTCTTGTCGTGTTTTCTATGGGTTAAGGGAGACAACACTATGGTCTTTCAGTGAATTCCCCTAGGCAATGAAAGTAAAAAAACAGATTTACCCAGAGTTGGGAAATCGCTTCATCGCCTCACTAGTAAAGGCGACCTCATTTCATGGCAGATGTGGTTTGGAAACTGAGTTTCAGCTGTGGGCAAAAGTTTTCTACCGAAACTAACTAGAGACGCTCCTTACTTCCCAAATAAAGCATCGCATACGGCGAGAACTGAATAACAGGCACAGAAGTGAAAGAGAGGAACTCGTATATAATGATTTCATCATTTTTTTCCTTTCTGGTCTCAATATACACCTGCGGCACAGCCTGAGCAAAACGCGTGTGACGTTGTGGTCCACGTGTAGGAACGGTCAAGCATAGTCTGTCGGAACAAAGAGGTGCTATCAGTTTCTTAAGACCAGAAGACAAAACAGCTTCATTTGTCACCAATCCTGATTAGACTGAAAGCTGTTACATGTAGCATCTGGAACCGTACGTGGGTAAACTCCAAAGCAGTTTCGATATTTACTTCGAAGCGTCGGTCGGAACGAAAGAAAAGTAGTATGCGCCATTCACAGAAATATTCAGAGTACGTTATAGTGCTACAACGATGAAAAATAATATTACGACAATGTCAAACCTTATTTTCATAAAATAAAGAATAACTGACGATATTAAAATTGTAATTATAATTTTATTATTTTAATTTTTGAGCTCAGTGAATCAAAGACTTTCTATTGCACGGAATAAACTTGCATTGTTTGTACTACGAAACTATATATGATTCTTAAGTGAGAACTAATTCTATGTAAGACATTTTGTCTGGGCGGGTTTTGTGCTCGTACTGGTCGGTAGAGAGAGAAAAGTTTCTTAATCGATGTATGTAATGTGAATGTATAAAGGCTATAAAAAGGAGAGAGAGAGATAGAGAGATAATTCTTGCGGACGATGACCATATTGTATAAGAAAAGGTAAATAGAAGTTATTCGAAACAAATATCTCTAAAGCGTATCGTACTGTGGTTTAAAAAGACTGAAAATTTCGGTGTTTAATCTAAACCTGTCCTGAATAACAGCGAAGAACATTTATGTCATCATATATTTTCTTCGTTTGACCACGGTTGTGATTCGCATGTTACTTTTTGTTACGCGACGTGTTAGGAATATTTTCATTATACGCGCAAAAGTGCACGCAGCTTTGATCGAACCTGCATCTTTCGGAAACGATAACTCTTAATCAGCACAATGACGCGAATACCGTCTGAATCGCAACCGTGATCACAAAAGTGTTTCCTGGACCTGATTTTTATAAATGTGTAGACCTGAAAGCGAACAATATTGCACCATCGCTGGCTCGCAACAATTGAAAGGAAACAAAACAGGGACTGAACAACTTTAAATTTTAAGGCCGTCAGCGTTACGAAATCTGAACGACGTAAGTTAATTAATTAAATATTAACAGGAAGAGAATTATTAAATTTTAAAGATTAAATGATAGCAAGAAGTTAAAACATTTTAGCATCAGTACGTTTCTTTGCATTAGTAGTTGAGTATCAGATACCATCATATCTATTTAAAAGATAGTGCGTAAATTACATTGCCACCTTTTATAAATATTGGCTGGCTCTGAGCACTATGGGACTTAACTTCTGAGGTCATCGGTCCCCTAGAACTTAGAACTACTTAAACCTAACTAACCTAAGGACATCACACACATCCATGCCCGAGGCAGGATTCGAACCTGCAACCGTAGCGATCGCGCGGTTCCAGACTGTAGCGCCTAGAACCGCTCGGCCACTCCGGCTGGCTATAAATATTGTTCTAGCAATTCAACATGAGACGCTTTCCTGTGTAAAGTCAGTGTATTGGAGACATATTAAACATTTTATTAGTACACACTAGTTTTAGCTTAGCAACTGTGCTTGCCGTAATTGGGACACGGTTTTTAAAGATTATCAACATACACAATGCGTGCCATTTTGTAGTGCGGTTTCCTGGTATGGACTTTTCGGACACGTCGGAGAGCGGACACCACACTTCGTACGAGCACCTAGTAATGTTAAATTTCTTCTCTATTCTCATTAGGGCAACTTTCATGCTGATTTGATACGTGGATGGAATGTGTAAGAAATCACAGCACTACTTCGCAGAGGAGGAAGCAAACCACAACGAAAACTATTTGGCAACAAAGCCTGTGCGATTCGAATGTCGATGCAGAAAATAAAGCGATGGAAATTTGTGCGTTTGGAACACGTAATCCCCGTTTTCCTAACGATCGATTAGATGTACGCCATTTACATGTTTAGATAACATATTAAAGCAGTACTAGAACAAACAGTGCACCATTTAAACGCTAAAACTTAATTATAGGACAAATCTTTCGCAATACTAAACGCATCGTCTTAGTGAGAAGCTTGTAAGGCCGAGCTCTGTCGATGGCAGGGGCTGCACGTGTGGCGCTGCAGAGTCGGCCGTAATAAACAGGGTGAGTGTGTCCGTGTTGTGACGTCACGGTTGTGTACCACGTAACGAGGCCTGCCGCGATGGGTACAGAATGTGCGTACATTTTCCAAAGTAGGTGTCTACATCTGCATATTGTGCGTTTCCCGGGCTGGGTGGACGGCAGTGAATTACCAGCACTGCTTACTATACAAGTGCTTGCAGACCGTCTCAAACACACGTGAAACAAAAGTCGTTACAGTCTGCCCAGTGACGGAGCACTGAGTAATGTTTGGACACTCTTCTTTCAAAAGGGAGAATTTTAACCCAACTGACGCCACAAGCTACGCACCAAACCTGCTTCAGAATCCTTCCATGGGTTGAAAGCAGGGATGCGTGTCGGTCGTCAGGTGTAAAACGCTACGAATGGCGAAGATTTTGAGACGACGGGATGTTAATCTCTAACTCGGTATACGGGCGTCCTCCATCTGTAACGTATTCGGTTCTTCACGCTTCATATCTCGATACTGTGTCGGTATCTGTACTGGAGTATGCAGGGACCATAGCCTCTTATTCTGTGTACATTCGGACATCACAGATGTTAGTTCTTAAGCCATAATGACACACACCACACGTACTCCTGAGGAAACGGCCAGAAAACTGTATGCTTCCCGGCAGGCCGATATTTGCTTTTCTGTAGAAGCGGCCAGCTAAATGAGCCACAGTCCAACATGAACAGGAATTCTGTCGTTCGTGAAAATAAAGACTTGTCAGGACAGTGTGTGAAACGTTTGCTGTCGTCCCACCTGACCAAACGCAACAAGGATAGATACCGGATTAGCACTGCGAGTCTTGGGGAAATTAGCTTAACGGAATTGCTACACGTGTGACGCTAATACGACACGGAGATCCGTCGTTGAAATGAGTGCTTAATACTGCAACTGTCGTACCCACCTGGTTTCGAACCTCGACACGGCAAGGATATATGAACTTGCCGTCTACATGTGTGTGTCTACGGTCTAAAGTATGAAACGCGGTGTGTGTCCAAAGTTTCACGTGCGCCAACGAGCGCCGTACAACGCAAACAGGCGCCGTAAAATAAAATAAAGCTTTGGTGGCGTTCGTTCTCGCGTTCGGCGCTGCCCAGACACGACAGAATAATATCGCTGACGCAAGATTTTTTTTATTTTTATCAGCATTCCAGTAAATAACTTGTTTGTTTCCATACGGTACTCCTCTTCACATGTGCAGTGTGTTAAGGCCGATGATAGATCTTTTTCCTTTTCCATTACCAGATACGAATGCAGTCTGTAGAAACACAGAAGGACAACAGCTGGACACATTGCCACGAAGTAAGACAGGTTGTCACACTGCGATTATATTCCGCCTCGATGCGAAATAGACGACGCTGTCAACTTGTTTATTAAACCTACACAATCGATGGGTGGTGACAACATATCTGCTAATCCTGTGTACTTGTTTAAGGTTTCGCCTCGACTCGACAGGAATTTTTCTAGCCATCATACGTCTTCAAAGCCGTGGAGTGTAAATAAGTTCTATCCCTTACCGCTACGCATATTCTGCACCACGTGTGTCATTAAAGTGAGCATAATATAAGTAGCACAAGCGTTACCTGGCTTGGACAGAAATGTTCTGAAGGTATTTTTTGGCGATTTCTAAACGTGTTTTCCAGAAGATTTTCTCACAGAACGGTCTACTTCTTAGGAGTGTAGGATACAATCAGCTGGAGGCAGCTGAGACACAAGTCCATCCATGTAGGTGCGGTGTGCGAAAGAGCACACTTCGAATGCATTACAATGTTACAACTGCCAGCGACTAGGGGTGAGTTTCACGTGTGGGAATGGACACGAATCTCGCAACTGGACGGCTACGCCAGGCTCTGCTGCTCGTAAATATTAAAAACTAAGTCGCTGTGCCAATTAGGGATTCACTCTCGATCAGATGTTGCATATTCATTTTTCTCCCGCTTTCGTTTGGTTCAGAAAACCGCCATTACTCGCGGCAGACTTTAAAATTGACATCGTTCTGCGTAGTAGCAGCAACAATCAGTCGCTGAGGCAGCGACAAAGCTCTGTCGGTTGCAGGACACGGAAGACTAACGGAGAAAGAAATTCATCTTACACATTACTGCTATCTACATTTGTGATTAACGTTTAAATATGCACATAATCGGTACAGTGTAATTACGCGGATATGATACTGGTTTCGTGATTTTATGTGTCGCGTGCTAGCGTCCCAGTGACGTGGCAGAATATGGGTGGCAGTCACCCAGCGTTCGTAAAAAAAAGAAAAATTTAAGCTGTTCTGATTCAGCGGAGTTTGCCATCCGGCGTCGTCATACAGGGTGCATAGAAACAATCTGACGAAAAGTGTATCGTGGAAACGCAGCATGAAACACAAAAATTTGAGTATAGCAACTAGGCTTCGCGACTGAATATTTTCGGCGGCACCGGAACGTAATTAAAATCCCACACACGAGCGTCTTGGCTCTAAATGATTGGTAGTTTACAGAAAATATATACGTAAACACAGGCTGTGTGAACTAACCAACCGTCACCATGAGAACAAAATAAATTTAAAGCGCCACTTACACGTGTATCGCACTTAGCTGTCTTAGGACACAGCACGTTTTTAGAGATGAAGAGAATCAGATGTGCATGTCTCATGTTTCAATATGTCTTAAAAAGGTGAAAAAGAGTAAAAAACGATCCGCCACTTATTGCTATAAGTATGTCATAGCAAATGTTCAAAGTGGCCACAGGTGCCATGTTGGCATAGCGCCCGAAATATTCAACTGACACTTGCAATACCGAAATTCCTTCATTTGATGCTGCCTTCCTGCTCTGCACTTTCGGTCGAATTGTTTTTCCCAACCCTGTTTCTTCTAGACGTGACGCGACAGTAACGGTCGAATTCACAGCCATCCAATACACTTCGTCTGTGGTAGAAAGTGCTAAATACGGCAAAATGACGGAATGCGTTACGAGCGATTTATAACTTTGAAGTTCAGTACACAGTAACTACGTAAAAGCAACGAAAACAGTTAAGGTATTACGAAACCTGAATAAATTTAAGATGAGTAATGCGAAAAAGCAGTTACTAGTAACTGTAAATATTGGCTGTGGTGTTGTACGCAAAAATAGTTACGTTACTTATATTCACGTAAAACCGAGCCCCATCACTTGTGTGAAAAGACAGGCCGCAGAGAGGAGAATGTACAGCAGCAACTTGTAGCCGCTCGGCGGCTGTTACCGTAGCATCGACAGATGACAGGAGTCTCAAGACTCGTTTACGTTTTAAGCACGGGGGAAGCAGCGTCGCAGACGTCGACAACTCGTTTGGCAGCACGGCTGGAGTCAGGTGGTCCAGGAAGAGGTGGTGGAGACATTCATACGAACCTCGATTTGTTACTCACGTTTAAACCGGCCAAGAACGACGTTGAATGTCGTTGCGACACATTCCGTCCACAGTCGTAACGGAATTTTCGGCGCAGTGCTGTTTCAGTGGCATTTCGTAAATATCTCATCTTTGAAACTGTAGCTTTATGTATTGCTGAAGAACTGAAAACCCTTGAACTAAGAAGAATGCAATTAACAGTTGACGAAACATTTAGCTATGGAAAGAGAACGGTTACGGAAATTACTGTCGCTTTTATCAATAAGTACTGTTTTCTAGAGGCGAATACGATAGTTAACTCATGTTCGGATGAACGACGAGTTTGGTGATTCGGTTTCCACATGTGCTGTTTGATGACAATGAATCATCATCTCTCCGTGTGAGCAAACCGGTGGTCGACGCTCACATAACATATGTGAATACTGACGTGATAATTAAGAGGACCAAAGGTGACAGCTTTGAGTATCTCCTAAATTACTATTGCGGAAATATTGAAGTGCTTCTGCATCGGACAGAATGTGTAATAGAGCTCACAGCCGTTTACTGTAGTGAGGTGGAAGTGTTGTGAAAACATTACGCCACAAGTGATTAGTGGAAGTCAGTGGCATTTTTCATCGAAGAATACGATGCGTAATTTCGTTTGGACATAACGGTAACTTTTGCGACATTGTGCGTGGAAGGCCCAACTCTGAATGTGGATTTATGCAATAACGGTTATGTGTGCCCCATTGTCGAAATGGCACTTATGCAGTTTAGCAGGTACGGAAAAATTTTTTCATTTTTTAGTCATCCAAATCGTTTCATACTTGGCATATATAATGTTTACATGCAGTTGCCAACAGTTCAATATTTTCGAATCATAGGCGGCCGCTGCCGCGGCCGCATTCCAAAAAAAAAACTCCCAACCTAACCTCAAGT
Source organism: Schistocerca nitens (assembly GCF_023898315.1). NCBI lineage: Eukaryota > Metazoa > Arthropoda > Insecta > Orthoptera > Acrididae > Schistocerca > Schistocerca nitens. The sequence goes on along the minus strand of NW_026045974.1, from coordinate 74,707 downwards.
GGGCTACGCTACACATGTGTAAATATACAGTGGGGGGAGTTTATTAAAAGTTTGTTAATTTTGCACTGGCGTTTGATTGTGGCTAATTAGTAAAAATACGTACCTACCGTTCCGTTAAAATGAACGTATACTGTAATCGACAAAATATTGAAAAATAAAAAAAAAAATTTTTTTTAATTTAAAACAATTTTTTTGATGTAAATAATTGACTGGGGCGAAAATAAATATCGTATTCGTAATCAGCGTATCACATTTGACTATAATCGATCAAATTTTGGAAAAAAATGAAAAATTTTTTCCGTACCTGCTAAACTGCATAAGTGCCGTCGTAATTTTTGGCTTAAGGCTTTGCTCGCCTATAACTTCGCTAAACGTTACGTTTGACTGGTGGTTGTGCAATTATTATCATTTTCCTCCGTTTTCATTTACTTAATTAAATCGACATTACTAGCTAGAAAGTTCAACTGCCGACGTTGCGGGAGGCTAGCCCCAACAATCAATGGCTGGGGCACTGACAAAGCTCTGTGGGCTGCAGAAGAGGGAGAATCAACAGAAAAACACATTCGGCTTCTACGTTACTAAGATCTGCAAGCATAATTAAATACGTTCAAAGTCAATACAATGTCATTATTTGGCGATTTCGTGTAACCAGTGCTGGTATTCGTGTGACGTGGCGGAACATGGGGGGACGACCCGTTTGGAAGTCATCCAGAGACGTATGTGCCACGTATGTGAAAAAAAGGCATAACTTAAGCAGTGCTGTTTAAGCGAGATTTTGTCATCGTGCACCGTCGTTCATGCCAGAGATGAGCCGACTAGATCGCTGACCGCATTCCCAGGAGTTCAATACTTACTTAGTCTCTGATAAAATGATTGTGCTACAAACGGTAAAATGATGGAATGTGGTGGTAGTGTGTTTTACCTTTAAAATACAGTAAAAAATTCGGAACCGGTAACGGCATTTCGAAAACCGATATGATAGTGTTTACATGACGAACCACAAGCGGTGGTGGAAGATCGGTTTGTGAGAAACACACTCGGTAGACATATGTAGAACTGCTAAGGAATGTTTTACTTTTTGTTTCACGCAATGAAAGTAAATATTAACATACCTTTCCTGTTACAAAACGGAAACACAGAGAAGCAAAGATTTTATTTTTACGCTTAACATTTCTCCCGCTTTCGATATTTACAATTCTCAACAAAAGGCCATCAGAATTTTCGTGTGCACTATTATATGCAATGTCCGTGATGGCCGCGTGTCACAAGATGCCCAGTAGACATGTTACTCTTTTCCGCGCTGTTTATTTCTTTTTAGCGTCTTATTGTTTATATCACTGCCGGACACTGCAAGTCGCCTACTGCCATCTCTCGACCAACGGCTGCTCTGCGTCCTCCGAAACTCCTTTCGCAGTCAACGTCTTCTGCCACGCGAGGCGCCAATAGAAGGTGTCTCCATATCGCTGGTTCGGCGTGAATCACGCATTTTCGTGAAATGAATAAAAAAAAAAAAAAATAGAAATCTGTTTTTGTGGGCGTGGAGAGAAGGCTGCGGTCTTTTAGCATGAAAGGAGGTAACACGTAATATGAAATAACTGTGAGCGAACAAGACTGCCACGTCACAGAGACAGGCGGCTGCGATTTCAAATCCGTCAGCACACAGCGCCAGAGAGTATCGCATAACGCAGTCTGGCGGTGTGGAATAAACTTTGGATTGCCTTCGTACGACCGTAGCGATGGCCAGCGCTTTCAAATAAATTTGTATTACAGATATGGGATAAGTTGATTTTTTTGTACTGCCTTTCTAGAGAATGGAAATAAATAGATTCCGTTTTTCGTCACAGCTTTCAACACTACACAGAACGTTTTTTCTCGTCCGAGGTAAACTCTGAATTGAATATCGGGTTCGAGGCTACTCGCTAAGAACTGTTACTTCCATCAGTTTAAAATAATAGTCTACGTTGCATTAATTTTCATTTAGCTCTTCGGAATGCAGATAACCATTCATGGCATGGAGTAACAAGAGGCATCAGCCATTGGAATCAACGTTGGAAGAAACGTTATGTGACTGGAAAAGGAGCTAAGTTCACAATCGGCGGCAGACTGCAAAGAAAGCGGTCGTGAAACACGGACTGGGAGCGACTGTCATTTGGCAAACCTTGAAACGGAAAGTCTGAAATACATAAACTGGATATAAAGGCCGTGCACGTTCTGTAATAATCTGTGGACGGCGAAACAGCTCACTCTGGACAGATTACAATGGCGTAACTGATCAGTGACTACTGGGCGCGCACGTTGCAATCGGCAGTATATGCCAGGATGAGCTATGGGCGGAGTTTCGGACACACGTTCGCCGCTTCAAGTAGGGATAGATTCCGACGCGTATCTTAAACAGAGATAAGGATTGACGTCTGTCTTTTTCGTAGAAAATTAAGTTCTGCGTGTAAATTACAAAAACATGTTATGCACCTAGTACTTCTAGAGATGTACCTGGTAAAAAGGTCCAAGTTTCGAAGGTACACGTCATTTGGTTGACGCTAACTGAGTGTAGAAAGAGGAAATGGGGTAACTAACGAATAAGCTATTGATAAAAATTGAACGTAAAATTGTTAATACTAATGCCCCTCGTAGGGAAGTATTATACAACACGTTTCATTTGTTTATACCGATCACATAAAAAACATACTAACGTTTCAGGTATGAGCAAATAGTGAATTGATCAAATGTAGCGAAACACGTTGTGGGTGGTCAACCGAGACAGGGGTGCCGTGTGACGTCACACCTCAGTGTGGGCTGCTGTGCGGTTGCTACGGCTGTAGACGCGCCTCAGCCGCTGTGGTCACGGTCAAGGTTTCATGAACCACCCGGCTGCAACGGTAGCTCTGTGTTGCCACTATTCTACAGCCAAATCTCGGCATTCACTGGTTGTTTGTTGTTGTTGCCACCAAAATTGCAGCAATTATTCACACTGTGCAGTATGTAATTCGGCTGGCCCTCTTACTAAATATTGAGTTCATAAAGTTACAGATGAATTCCATATAGAAGTAATCACAAAATCATTCCTATGCCGCAACAGAAAATGCTCTGACTGTAGAAATTGTATCCTGGATGATTGCATGCTAAACGCAAAACTGCTATTTTGCTCGTTCTTTACCTAAGAAAGATACGATAGTAGTGTTAAAACAAACAGACAACTTCGACATGAGTTATGGCCTCAGTTAAGTGCAGTTCATAAGAAGTAGTCAGAATCAGTTGTCTGTAAAATGAGAAGTGGCAAGCACGAAAACTTTAACCAGTTTGTCCATCGAGGGTATATTGCAGATTCCTGTGATAGCTCTCAGTTCCACTGCGTAGTTTATTGTTTAAAATTGTCATAGCATTAAACCACCAGGAACGTTGAGTTTGACTGCTTGTTGCCGCTTTCGTTACTTCTTTCCATTTTCATTTATATCGTAGCATCCCTTATACTTGGAGGAAATTTGAATTTAACTGCCATCATTCCGTGGCGGCAACAGCAACAATCGACCGCTGATGCAGCGATAGAGCTCTGTGGGTCGCACAGTACGGGAAACGGCCGGAGAAACGAGACGAGACATATTCATTGCTGCTTTCTGCAATTGCGATTAATATCGAAAGTAGCACACGTTTAGTACAATAGCTTTACAAGAATGTGATGCATGTATCGTAATAAAAGTCTTAACTGTATTGTTCGCCGAAACTTTCAAAAATGACCATTCAACGTGAATCTATTGTGAAACGAATCAAAATTATATACACCTCTTAACCGAGCCAGTCAATTTACTTCCTCGCATCGTCAGTCAGGATGACCGTGTGTAAATAGTGTCTTTGCATTAAGCTTTTAGAAGACGTTCACTACAACAACAACTTGCAATGTCATTTTACTGCCGGCCGGAGTGGCCGCGCGGTTAAAGGCGCTACAGTCTGGAACCGCACGACCGCTACGGTCGCAGGTTCGAATCCTGCCTCGGGCATGGATGTGTGTGATGTTCTTAGGTTAGTTAGGTTTACGTAGTTCTAAGTTCTAGGGGACTTATGACCACAGCAGTTGAGTCCCATAGTGCTCAGAGCCATTTGAACCATTTTTTTGTCATTTTACTTACGAAATTTATACTATCTCAGCAAACAAGGAGTGAATGATGTCGATGTGTGTAAGTTACCTAGCCCCATAAACTGAGTAGCTGTGATGTAAAGTCTTTATGTTATCTCGTTATATGCATACGACAGAGTAACGAATCTGCCCCTTGGATGGGACAGTGTACTGATACGAATTGTTAAGCTCTGCCTGTGGAAACAAATAATCGCTTTTAGTTTCTCCTGACCAAAGACTACTTTCATTCTACTTACTAACAATGACAACAATATCGGAAGGTGGTAAATGTTTCCCATTTTCCTTAATGTAGGTGACCGACAAGAATAAAATACTTGCTGTCAGTTACACGGTGGCGATATCGAGACATCAGTATGAACCATGCAACAGAATTCTTTGAGGAGGTTTCAAACACATGGTGGCATTACACTAGGCCCTGAATCACAGCTATCGAACTGATTCGGTCAATTTAAGAGTTTCACATGTGTGTCTGTGCACGATTTTCGCTGCATGCTTACTAAGATTGCAAGGGGGGACGGGAATGGTTACCTCATCCAAACCAAGCGACAGAGGTAGATACGTATGTGACACTTATCCATAGCTTTCATACTGACTGCATGCGATGAAAGAGTTGAATTTATGAAATGTGATACATTATGAATCCATAAACAGCATAGGGAGCTCCCTAAAAGCAAGTACCTTGAAAGACTTTATGTATGAGCCAAACATTGATATTATTCTAGTTACAGAAGTAAAGGATACTGCACTACACGATGTATTGGGATATAGCGTTGTAATTAATGCTGGAACTGGAGATGAATTAGAGATGTGTGATGTGTGATGCTTTTCCAGTATGTGGTGCCTTTCTAGTGTGTGGTGCCTTTCCAGTGTGGTTCAAAATGGTTCAAATGGCTCTGAGCACTATGGGACTTAACATCTATGGTCATCAGTCCCCTAGAACTTAGAACTACTTAAACCTAACTAACCTAAGGATAGCACACAACACCCAGTCATCACGAGGCAGAGAAAATCCCTGACCCCGCCAGGAATCGAACCCGAACGTGGGAAATGAGAAAGCTACCGCACGACCACGAGCTGCGGACTCCAGCGTGGTGCTTTCCACTATGTGTGCTTCTCCAGTGTTGCTGCATATTAAATGTGTGCTTCCTTTCCGATGTGTGCTGCCTTCCCAATATGTGCTACCTTCCCAATGTGTGCTGTCTTTAAAATATGAGGTGACTTTCCAATGTGTGTTGCCTTTCTAATATGTGCTACCTTTGCAACATGTGCTGTCAAGGCAGTATGTTCTGCCATTGCAGCGTGCTGCTGCCACAGCAGTGTGTGCTGCTATTGCAGCGTGTTCTGCCGTTGCAGCATGTGCTCCTTTCCAATTTGTGCTGCCTACCATTGTGTGTGGATTTCTAGTGTGCACTGCTTTTCTAGTGAGTCCTGCCTATCCAGTTTGTGATGCATTTCCATTGAGTGCTGCCTTTCCAGTGTGTGCTGCATCTCCAATGTGTGCTGCCTGTCCAGTTTGTGATGCGTTCCAGTGTCTGCTGCCTTTATGGTGTGTGTTGCATATCCAAAGTGTGCTGCCTTTATAGTGTGTGCTGCATATCCAGGTTGTGATGCATATCCAGGGTGTGCTGCCTTTCCAGGGTGTGTTGCCCTTCCAGGGTGTGCTGCCTTTCCAGGTTGTGCTGCCTTTCCAGGGTGTGCTGCCTTGTTGGGGTATGCTGGCTTTCCAGAGTATGCTGCCTTTCCATGGTGGGCTGCCTTCCCGGTGTGTGTGATTTTGCTGTGTGTGCGGCCTTTCAAGTGTGTATGGCTTTCCGATGTGTGTGCAAGCATGTGCTGCCTTTGCAGTGTGTATTACCTTTCCAGCATGTGCTACCTTTCCTGCATATCCTGCCAATGTAGCGCATGCTGACATTACAGCATGTGCTGCCATAGGACCACATGCTGCCATAGCAGCGATTGTGGCTATAGAGGCATGTGCTGTTATAGAGGGAGGTGCATGCTGCCTTTGCAGCATTTGCTGAATTCCCAATGTATGCTGCCTTTTCAGCGAGTGCTGGCTATGCAGTGTGTACTGCCATTGCACCAGGTGCTGCCTCATCATCATGTGCTTCACAGCATGTGCAGTGTTTGCAGGGCCTGCTGCCATTGCAGTGTGTGCTGCCTTTGCAGTGCATGTTTTCTTTGCAGTGCCTACTACCTTTGCAGCGTGTGCTGCATTTAAAGTGCAGGCTGCCTTTGCCATGCATGGTGCCTTTCCTTTGTCTTCTGCTTTTCTAGTGTTTCCGGCCTTTCAGTGTGTGCTGCCTATCCACACTGTGACACTTTACAGTGTGTTGTTATTTCATTGTATGCTTGCTTCCCAGTGCATGCTGGGTTTCAGTGTGCAGTACCTTGCCATTGTCTGACGCCTTTCCAATATGTGCTGACTTTTCAGTTTGTGCTGCCTTTCTCAGCATGGGCTGCCTTTGCAGTGTGTGCTGCCTAGTATTGTGTGCTGCCTTTGTGGCATGTGCTGCCTTTGTAGTGTGTGATGCCATTGCAGCATGTGCTGCTGTTGGAGCGTTTGCACCCTTTGCATGGTGTGCAGCCTTTTTGGCATATGCAGCCTTTGTAGCATATGCGACCATTGCAGCATGTGCTGCCTTTGCAGCTTGTGCTGCCATTCCATTGTGTGCTTGTTTTATAGTGCATATTGCCTTTACAGTGCGTGCCGCCTTTCCAAGACAGCAAAGACAGTACGATTTCCAAAGGCAGTACGCCGTGTGAAGATAGCACACCTTGTATAGACAGCACGACTTGCAAAGATGGCACACCTTGCGAAGACAGCATGTCTTGCCAAGACAGCATGTCATGGCAACACAGCACGACTTGCATAGGCAGCACACCTTGTAAAGGCAGCATGACTTACAAAATCAGCTCACCTTGTGAGGACAACACACCTTGAGAATGCTGAACTCGTTGGGAACAAAGCTCGCCTTGCGAAGACAAATAGCCTTACAAAGACAGTGCGGCTTGCAAAGACAGCACACCTTGTGATGGAGGAATGCTTAGCAAAAGCAGTACTCCATGTCAAGGCAGCCAACCTGAAGAAGGCAGCATACCTTGCGAAGGCAGCACACCTTGCGAAGGCAGCACGTCTTGCAAAGGCAGCACGCCATGTGAAGGCAGCACACCTTGCGAAGGCAGTACACCTTGTGAAGGCGGTACGCCTTTCAAAGACAACACGCCTTGCGAAGGCATCATGCCTTTTAGGGCAGCATGCCATGTGAAGGCAGCACTGCTTGCAAAGGCAGCACATCTTGCAAAAACAGCACACGTTTCAAAGACAGCAAACCTTGCAAATACAGCATGCATTGTATAGACAGCTCACCTGGCAAAGACAGTACACCTTGCAAAGACAGCAAACCTTGCAAAGACTGCATGCCTTGCAAAGAATTCACGGCTTGTAAGGAATTCACGCCTTGCAAAGATGGCACACATTTCAAAGATGGCACACCTTGCCAAGATGGTACACAATTCCAAGACAAAACACCTTGCATAGCCAGAACAGCATACCTTGACAAGGCACGACACCTTTACAAGACAGCATGCCTTGAGAAGACAGCACGCCTTGCCAAGACAGCACACCTTGCCAAGAAAGCATGCCTTGCCAAGACAGCATGCATTGCCAAGACAGCACACCTTGCCAAGACAGCACACCTTGCCAAGACAGCACACCTTGCGAAGACAGCATGCCTTGCAATGATGGCACACCTTGTGAAGACAGCTTACCTTGCGAAGACAGCACACCTTACAAAGAGAGCACGCCTTGCCAAGACAGCACGCCTTGCTAAGACAGCACGCCTTGCCAAGACAGCACACCTTGCTAAGAAAGCATGCCTTGGTAGTACATCATGGCTTGCTAAAACAGCACAGCTTGATAAGAAAGCAAACCGTGAGAAAACAGCACACCTTGTGAAAACAGTACGCCTTGGCAAAACAGCATGACTTGTAAAGACAGCACAACTTGCTAAAGCAGCATGCCTTGCGAAAACAGGATGGCTAGCGAAGACAGCACGCCTTCAAAAGATGCCATGGCATGCGAAGGCAGCATGTCTTGTGAAGACAGCACACCTTGTGTAGACAGAACACCTCTTGCAGACAGCCATCCTTGTGTAGACAGCTTGCCTTGTGTAGACAGCATGTCTTGTGTAGGCAGCATGCCTTATGTAGACAGCACGCATTGTGTAGACAGAACACATTGTGTAGACAGCATGTCTTCCAAAGACATATGTAGACAGTACACCATGTGTAGACAGAATGTCATGTGTAGACTGAACGAAATCTGCAGACAGCATGCCATGTGTAGTTAGCACGCAATATGTAGAAAGTACACAATGTGTAGACAGCACGCCTTGATAAGACAGTATGCGTAGCAAAGATAGTATGCGTAGCCAAGACAGCACATCTTGCCAAGAGTGCGCACATAGCCAAGACAGCATGCCTTGCCAAGACAGCACGCCTTGCCAAGGCAGCACGCCTTGCCAAGGCAGCACGTGTTGTGAAGACGCATGCCTTGCGAAGACGGCACGACCTTTGAAGACAGCATGCCTTGCGAAACAGCACAGCTTCCCAAGACAGCACGCCCAGATAAGACAGAATGCCTTGCTAACACAGTACACCTTGCTAAGACATCACGCCTTGCTACGACCGCATGCCTTGCTAGGACAGCATGCCTTGATAAGACAGCATGCCTTGCTAAGACAGCATGCCTTGCAAAGACAGCACGCCGCTGAGAAAGCATGCCTTGCTGAGACATCAGGCCTCAATAAAACAGCATGCCTTGCAAAGACAGCAAACCTTGCCAAGACAGCAAACCTTGCCAAGACAGCAAACCTTGCCAAGACGGCAAATCATGCCAAGACAACACACCTTGCCAAGACAGCACACCTTGCCAAGACAGCAGACCTTGCCAAGACAGCAGACCTTGCCAAGATGGCACACCTTGCCAAGACAGCACACCTTGCCAAGACAGCACAACCTTGCCAAGAAAGCACCTTGCCAAGACAGCACAACCTTGCCAAGACAGCACCTTGCCAAGACAGCACACCTTGCCAAGAGAGCACACCTTGCCAAGACAGCACTCCTTGCCAAGACTGCACCCCTTGCACAGACAGAAGGCTTGCAAAGACACCACGGCTTGCCAAGACAGTATGACTCGCGAAGACAGCATGCCTTGCCAAGACAGCATGGCTTGCAAAGACAGCATGCCATACCAAGACAGCACACCTTGCGAAAACTGGATGGCTTGCAAAGACAGCACGTCTTGAAAAGATGTCATGGCATGCGAAGACAGCATGCCTTGCGAAGACAGCACCTCTTGTTTAGACTGCACGCCTTTTTCAGACAGCAAGCATTGTGTAGATAGCTCGCCTTGTGTACACAGCATGCCTCGTGTAGGCAGGCTGCCTTGTTTAGACAAGTCGCCTAGTGTAGATAGATCACATTGTATAGAGAGCACATCATTCATAGACATGTACAGGCAGTATGCAATGTGTATATAGTATGCCATGTGTAGACAGCATGTCACGTGTAGACTGCACGAAATCTGCAGACAGTACGACATGTGTAGATAGCACGCCATGTGTAGAAAGAGCACCATGAGTAGACAGCATGAATTCCCAAGACAGCATTCCTTGTGAAGACAGCACTCCTTGTGAAGACAGGACGCCCTGCGAAGACACCACACCTTGCCAAGACAGCACGCCCTGATAAGGCAGCACGCTTTGCAAAGATAACATGCTTTGCGAAGACAGCATGTGTGAAGGCAGCTGCCATTGCGAATACAACTCGTCTTGCGAAGACAGCACGCCTTGTGAAGACAGCACGCTTTGCGAAGTCAGCACACCTTGTGGAGACACCATGCCTTGCCGAGACAGCACGCCTCGTGGAGACAGCACACCTTGCGAAGACAGCATGGCTTGGGAAGACAACACGGCTTGCTAAGACAGTACTCCTTGCAAAAACAGCATGCCTTGCAAAGACAGAAGGCTTGCAAAGACACCACAGATAGCCAAGACAGTACAATGTGCCAAAACAGCATCCCTTGCCAAGAAAGCACGCCTTGCAAAGACAGCACGCCTTACGAATACAGGACTATTTGCGGAGACAGCACGTCTTGAAAAGATGGCATGGCATGCGAAGGCAGAATGCCTTGCGAAGACAGCACCTCTTTTGTAGACTGCACGCCTTTTTGAGACAGCAATCATTGAGTACGCAACTCGCCTTGGGTAGACAGCACGCCTTGTGTAGATAGAACACATTGTATAGAGAGCACATCTTCAAATGACATGTGTAGACAGTATGCCATGTGTAGACAGTATACCATGTGGAGGCAGCACATGTTGCCAAGACAACACACCTTGCCAAGACAGCACACCTTTCCAAGACAGCCCACCTTGCCAAGACAGCACGCCCTGCCAAGACAGCACACCTTACCAAGACAGCACGCCTTGCCAAGACAGCACGTCTTGCCAAGGCAGCATGCCTTGCCAAGGCAGCACACCTTGCCAAGGCAGCATGTCTTGCCAAGACAGCATGCATTGCCAAGACAGCACACCTAGCCAAGACAGCACATCTAGCCAAGACAGCACACATTGCCAAGACAGCATGCCTTGCCAATACAGCACGCCTTCCCAAGACAGCACGCCTAGCCAAGACAGTGCGCCTTGCCAAGACAGCATGCCTTGCCAAGACAGCACACCTTACCAAGGAAGCACACCTTGCCAAGGAAGCATGCCTTGCCAAGGCAGCACACATTGCCAAGGCAGCATTCTTGCCAAGACAGCATGCATTGCCAAGACAGCACACCTAGCCTAGGCAGCACACCAAGTCAAGACAGCACACCTTGCCAAGACAGCACGCCTTGCCAATACAGCACGCCTTCCCAAGACAGCACGCCAAGCCAAGACAGCACACCTTGCCAAGACAGCATGCCTTGCCAAAACAGCACACCTTGCCAAGGAAGCACACATTGCCAAGACAGCACACCTTGCCAAGACAGCATGCCTTGCCAAGACAGATCGCCTTGCCACGAAAGGACGCCTTGCCAAGACAGCATGACTTGTAAAGACAGGATGCATTCCCAAGATAGCACACCTTGCCAATACAGCATGCCTTGCCAAGACCGCACGACTTGCCAAGACAGCACACCTTGCCAAGGCAACACGCCTTTCCGAGACAGTAGGCATTGCCAAGAAAACACTCCTTGCCAAGACAGCACTCCTTGCAAAGACAGCACACCTTGCGAAGGCAGCACGCCTTGCAAAGACAGCATGCCTTGTGATGACAGATGGCTTGAAAAGACAGCACACCTGGCAAAGAAAGAAGGCTTGCGAAGACAGCACGCCTTGCGAAGACAGACGGCTTGAAAAGACAGCACACCTTGCAAAGAAAGAAGGCTTGCGAAGACAGCACACCTCGCCAAGGCAGCACGCCTTGCCATGGCAACACGCCTTGCCAAGACACAAGGATTGTCCTTGACGGCACGCCTTGCCAAGACAATGCGCCTCGCCTATACAGCATGCCTTGCCAAGACAGCACACCTTGCCAAGACAGCACACCTTGACAAGACAGCACGCCTAGCCAAGAGAGCACTCCTTGCCAAAACAGCATGTCTTGCCAAGACAGCACACCTTGCCAAGGCAGCACGCAAAGACAGCACGCCTTGCCAAGACATCACACTATTCCAAGAGGGTACACCGTGCCAAAACAGCACACCATGTGAAGACAACACACCTTGCAAAGGCAGCACGACTGGCCACAACAGCACACCTTATCAAGACAGCACACCCTATCATGACAGCACGCCTTGTAAAGACAGCACGCTTTGCAAAGACAGCACACTTGAAGACAGCATGCCTAGCGAAGGCAGCACGCCTCGCAAAGACAGCACACCTTGCGAGGACAGACAGCTTACTAAGACAGCAAACCTTGCAAAGAAAGTAGGCTTGCGAAGACAGCATACCTTCCAAAGAACAAAGGCTTGCGAAGACAGCACTGCTTGCCAAGGCAGCACACCATGCGAAGACAGCACGCCTTGCCAAGATAGCACACCTTGCGAAGACAGCATGCCTTGTGAAGACTGCATGCCTTGTGAAGACATCACGCCATGTCAAGACAGCACGCCCTGCCAAGACAGCAAGCTCTGTCAAGACAGCACTCCTTGCCAAGACAGAACGACTAACCTGGACAGCACGCCTTGCCAAGACAGCATCCCTTGCCGAGACAGCACGCCTTGCAAAGATGGCACGTGTTGCCAAGACAGGATGCCTTGTGTTGGCAGCACACCTTGCAAATACAGCATGCCTTGCGAAGACAGCACGCCTTACAAAGACTACACGCCTCGCAAAAACAGCACATCTTTCTAAGACAGCACGCCTTGAAAAGAGAGAAGGCATGCAAAGACAGAATACCTTACCAAGGCACCACACCTTGCCAAGACAGCACGACTTGCCAAGACATCATACTTGTGAAGACAGCACGCCTTGTCAAGACATGCACGCCTTTCAAAGACAGCACGCCTTGTGAAGACGGCATACCTTGCGAAGCCAGCACGCCTTGTCAAACCAGCACGCCCTGTCAAGACAGCACACCCTGTCAAGACAGCATGCCTTGTCAAGACAGCATGCCTTGCCAAGGCAGCAAGCCTTGCCAACGCTGCAAGCATTGCCAAGACAGCAATCATTGCCAAGACAGCACGCCATGCCAAGACAGCATGCCTTACCAAGACCGCACGCCTTGCCAAGACAGCACGCTTTGCCGAAACAGCACGACTTGCCAAGTGAGCACATCTTGCGAATACAGTACACCTTGCAAAGACACCAGGCCTTGCCAAAGGAGGGGGCCTTGCCTAGATAGCGGGCCTTGCAATGACAGCACGCCTGGCCAAGGCAGGAAACCTTGCCAAGACATGAAGACTTGCGAAGGCAGGACACGTTGCGAAGACAGCACAACTTGTGAAGACAGCACGCCATGTGAAGACAGCACGAATTGCAAAGACAACACGCCTTGCAATGACAGCACACCTTGCAATGATGGCACGCCTTGCAATGACAGCAAGGCATGCGAACATGGCATGCCATGCGAAGACACCACGGCTTGCAAAGACAGCACGCCTTGCGAAGACAGGATTCCTTTTGATGACAGCACACCTTGCGAAGACAGCAGGCCTTGCGAAGACAGTAGGTCTAGCAAATATGTGAAGGCTGCACCCCATGCGAAGCCTGCACTCCCTGTGAAGGCTGCATTATATGCGAAGGCTGCACTCTATGCGAAGGCTGCACTCCATGCGAAGGCGGCACTCCACGCAGAGGCTGCACTCCTTGCGAAGGCGGCACTCCTTGTGAAGGCTGCACTCTTTGCAAAGGCTGCACTCCTTGCAAAGCCTGCATTCCTCGCGAAGGCTGCACTCCATGTGAAGGCTGCATTCCATCCGAAGGCTGCACTCCATGAAAAGGATGCAATCCTTGCCAAGGCTGCACTCCTTGTGAAGGCTGCACTCCGTGCAAACGCTGCACTCCCTGTGAAGGTTGCTCTCCATGCACATGCAGCACTCCTTACGAAGGCTGCACTCCTTGTGATGGCTGCACTCTTTGCAAAGGATACACACCTTGGGAATGTAGCACTCCTTGCAAAGATAGCACCCCTTACAAAGGTAGGACTCCTTGCAAAGGCTGCATTCCTTGCAGAAGGCTGCACTCCGTGCGAGTGCTGCACACCGTGTGAAGGCTGCACTCTGTGTGAAACCTTCACTCCATGCGAAGGCTGCTGTAGATGCGGAGGATGCACTCCATGCAAAGGCAGCACTCCGTGTTAAGGCTGCACACTGTGCGAAGGCTGCACTCCTTGCGAGGGCTGCACCACATGCGAAGGTTGCACTCCATGCTGCGCCTGCACTCCATTCGAAGACTACACTCCAAGCGAACGCCGTAATTCTTGTAAGGACTGCATTCCATGTGATGCCCGCAGTCCATGCGAAGTCTGTGAAAGCTGGAACACTTGCGAAGGCTTCACTCCTTGCGAAGGCTGTACTCCAGTGAAGGCTCTACCCCATGTGAAGGCTGCATTCCCTGCGAAGGCTCCCCTCCTTGTGAAGGCCGCACTCCATACCAAGGCTGTACCCCATGCAAAGGCTGCACCCCATGCAAAGGCTGCTCTCCATGTGAAGGCTGCACACATGGCGAAGGCTGCACTCATTGTGAAGGCTGTACTCCATGTGAAGGCAGCACCCCGTGCGAAGGCTGCACTCTGTGGAATGGCTGCACCCTGTGCGAAGGCTGCAGTCTGTGCGAAGGCTGCAGTCTGTGCAGAGGCTGCACACCTTGAGAAGGCTGCACTCCTTGCGAAGGCTGCACTCTGTGCGAAGGCTGCACACCTTGCGAAGGCTGTATTGCCTGCGAAGATCGCACCCCATGCGAAGGCTGCACTCTTGCGAAGGTTACACTCCAAGCAAAGGCTGCACTCCATGTGAAGGCTGCAATCCATGTGAAGGCTGCACTCCTTGTGAAAGCTGCACCACGTGCGAAGGCTGCACCCCTTGTGAAGCCTGCACTCCCCGCAAAGGCTGCACTCTGAATGACCGCTGCACTCCATGTGAAGGCTGCTTTCCATGCAAAGGCTTCACTCCATGTGCAGGCTGCACTCGATGCGAAGGCTGCACTCCATGCAAAAGCTGCTCTCCATGCAAAAGCTTAACTCCATGCAAGGGCAGCACAACATGCAAAGGCTGCACTCCATGCGAAGGCTGCACTCCAAGCCAAGGCTGCACTCCATGCGAATGTTTCACTCCATGTGAGGGCTCCACTCGATGCTTAGGCTGCACTCCTTGCAAAGGCTGCACACTATGCGAATGGTGTACTCCTTGCAAAGGCTGCACTCCTTGCAAAGACTGCAATGTATTAGAAGGCTGCAATCCATGCGAAGGTTGCATTCCGTGCAAAGGGTGCACTCCATGCGAAGGCTTCACTCCTTCCGAAGGCAGCGCTCCTTGCGAAGGCTGCACCCCTTGTGAAGGCTGCACTCCTCGCGAATGCAGCACTCCTTGTGAAGGGTGTACTCCTTGCGCACACTGCACCCCTTGCGAAGATTGCACGCCTTGCGAAGGCTTCACAACATGCAAACGCTGCACTGCATGCGAAGTCTGTACCCCATGCGATGGATGCACTCTGTGCTGAGGCCGCACTCCAAATGAAGGCCGATTCTTATGAAGGATGCACCCCACATGAAGGCTGCATTGCCTGCGAGTGCTACAGACCCTGTGAAGGCTGCACTCCATGCGAAGGCTGTACTCCATGCGAAGACTGCACTCCATGCAAAGGCTACACTCCATGTGAAGGCTGCACAATTATGTGAGGGCTGCACCCCTTGCGATAGCTGTACTCCCTTGCGAAGGCTGTACTCCTTGCGAAGGCTGCAGTCTGTGGAAAGGCTACACTCTTTGCGACGGCTGCAGTCTGTGCGGAGGCTGCACTCCTTGCGAAGGCTCCACTCCTTGCGAAGGCTCCACTCCTTGCAAAGGAAGAACTCCTTGCGAAGGCTGCACTCCTTGCGTAGGCACCACTCCTTGCGAAGGCAGCACTCCTAGTGAATCAGCACTCCCTGCGAAGGCAGCACTCCTCGTGAAGGCAGCATTCCTTGCGAAGGCCGCACTCCTTGCGAAGGCTGCACCCCTTGCGTATGCTGCACTCTGAGCGAAGGTTGCACTCCGAGCGAAGGTTGCACTCCGAGCGAAGGTTGCACTCTGAGCGAAGGTTGCACTCCGAGCGAAGGTTGCACTCCACATGAAGACTGCACTGCATGCCAAAACTGCATTTCATGCGTAGGCTGCACCCCGTGCAAAGGCAGCATTCTGTGCAAAGGCTGCACTCCGTGCAAATGCTGCACTCCATGCGATGGCTGCACTCCATGCGATGGCTGCACTCCATTCGAAAACTGCCCTCCATGCAACAGCAGCACTTCGTGCGAAGGCAGCACTCCATGCGAAGGCTTCTTCCATGCGAAGGCTGCACTCCATGCAATGGCTGCACTCCATGCGAAGGCTGCACTCCATGCAAAGTCTGCACTCCGTGCAACAGCAGCACTCCGTGCGACGGCCTCACTCCATACGAAGACTGCACTCCATGCAAAAACTGCATTTCATGCGAGGGCTGCACCCCGTGCAAAGGCTGCATTCTGTGCAAAGGCTGCACCCTGTGGAAAGGGTGCACTCCTTGCGAAGGCTGCACTCTGTGCGAAGGCTGCACTCCGTGCGATGGCTGCACACCATGCGAAGGCTGCACTCCATGCCAGGGCTGCACTCCGTGCAACAGCAGCACTTCGTGCGAAAGGAGCACTCCATGCGAAGGCTTCACTCCATGCAAAGGCTGCACTCCAAGCAAACGCTGCACTCCATGCGAAGACTGCACTCTGAGCGAAGTTTGCCCTCCGAGCAAAGGTTGCACTCCAAGCGAAGGTTGCACTCCGAGCGAAGGTTCCACTCCATGCGAAAACTGCATTTCATGCGGACGCTGCAACCTGTGCAAAGGCTGCATTCTGTGCAAAGGCTGCACTCTGTGGAAAGGTTGCACTCTTTGCGAAGGCTGTGCTCCTTACGAAGGCTGCACTCCTTGTGAAGCCTACACTCCCTGGGAAGGCAGCATTCCCTGCAAATGCTGCAGTCCGTGCGAAGACTGCACTCCGTGCGAAAGCTGCACTCCGTGCGAAGGCAGCACTCCGTGCGAAGGCAGCACTCCGTGCGAAGCCAGCACTCCTTGTAAAGGCTACACTATGTGCGAAGGCTGCATTCCTTGCGAAGGCTACACTCTGTGCGAAGGATGCACTAGTTATGAAGGCTGCACTCTGTTCGAAGTCTGCACTCGGTGCGAAGACTGCACTCGGTGCGAAGGCTGACTCGGTGCGAAGGCAGCACTCCGTGCGAAGGCAGCACTCCATGCGAAGGCTGCACTCTGTGCCAAGACTGCAGTTCTTGAGAAGGCTGCACTCCGTGCGAAGGCTGCACTCCATGCGAAGCCCTGCACTCCGAGCGAAGGCTGCACTCCGTGCGAAGGCTGCTCTCCATGCGAAGGCTTCACTCCGTGCGATGGCTGCACTCCATGCGAAGGTCACACTCCATGCAAAGGCAATCCGTGCGAAGGCAGCACTCCATGCGAAGGCTTCACTCCATGCAAATGCTGCACTCCATACGAAGACTGCACTCCATGCGAAAACTGAATTTCATGTGAAGGCTGCACCCCGTGCAAAGGCTGCACTCCATGCGAAGGCCTGCACTCCGCATTCTGTGCAAAGGCTGCACTCTGTGCAAAGGCTGCACTGCTTGTGAAGGCTGTGCTACTTACGAAGGCTGCACTACTTGCAAAGGCTGAACTACGTGCGACGGCAGCACTCCGTGCGAAGGCTGCACTCTGTGCCAAGACTGCAGTTCTTGAGAAGGCTGCACTCCGTGCGAAGGCTGCACTCCATGCGAAGCCCTGCACTCCGAGCGAAGGCTGCACTCCGTGCGAAGGCTGCTCTCCATGCGAAGGCTTCACTCCGTGCGATGGCTGCACTCCATGCGAAGGTCACACTCCATGCAAAGGCAATCCGTGCGAAGGCAGCACTCCATGCGAAGGCTTCACTCCATGCAAATGCTGCACTCCATACGAAGACTGCACTCCATGCGAAAACTGAATTTCATGTGAAGGCTGCACCCCGTGCAAAGGCTGCACTCCATGCGAAGGCCTGCACTCCGCATTCTGTGCAAAGGCTGCACAATATGCAAAGGCTGCACTCCGTGTGAAGGCTGCACTCCGTGCAAAGGCTGCACTCGTTGCGAAGTCTGCACTCGGAGCGAAGGCTGCACTCTGTGCGTAGGCTGCAGTCCTTGGGAAGGCTGCACTCCGTGCGAATGCTGCACTCCGTGCAAAGGCTGCACTCCTTGGGGAGGCAGCACTCCTTGTGAGGGCAGCACTCCTTGCGAAGGCAGCTCTCCTTGCGAAGGCAGCACTCCTTGTGAAGGCAGCAGTCCTGGCGAATCAGCACTCTTTGAGAAAGCAGCAATCCTTGCGAAAGCAGCAGTCCTTGCGAAGGCAGCAGTCCTTGTGAAGGCTGCACTCCTTGTGAAGGCTGCACTCCTTGCGAAGGTTGCACTCCGTGCCAAGGTTGCACTCCATGCAAAGGTTGCACTCCATGCAAAGGTTGCACTCCATGCAAAGGTTGCACTCCATGCGATGGCTGCACTCCATGCGAAGGCTGCTCTCCATGCGAAGGCTGCACTCCGTGCAACAGCAGCATTCCGTGCGAAGGCATCACTCCATAAGGCATCACTCCATGCGAAGTCTGCACTCCATGCAAATGCTGCACTCCATGTGAAGTCTGCACTCCATGCAAAGGCTGCACTCCATGCAAACGGTGCACTCCATGCGAAGGCTGCACACCGAGCGAAGGTTGCACTCCAAGCGAAGGTTGCACTACGAGCGAAGGTTGCACTACTGGCGAAGGTTGCACTCCGAGCGAAGGTTCCACTCCTAGCGAAGGTTGCACTCCATACAAAGACTGCAATCCATGGAAAAACTGCATTTCATGTGAAGGCTGCACCCCGTGCAAAGGCTGTATTTCGAGCATAGGCTGCATTCTGTGCAAAGGCTGCACTCTGTGTGAAGGCTGCATTCCTTGCGAAGGCTGCACTCCGTGCGAAGGCTGCACTCTGTGCGAAGGCTGAACTCCTTGCGAAGGGAGCACTCCTTGTGATGGCAGCACTCCTTGCGAAGGCAGCACTCCTTGCGAAGGCAGCACTCCTTGCGAAGGCAGCACTCCTTGCGAAGGCAGCACTCCTTGCGAAGGCAGCACTCCTTGCGAAGGCAGCACTCCTTGCGAAGACTCCACTCCTTGCGAAGGCTGCACTCCTTGTGAAGGCTGCACTCTGTGCGAAGGCTGCACTCTGTGTGATGGCTGCACTTCATGCGAAGGGCGCACCCCATGCGAAGGCTGCACTCCGTGCAACAGCAGCACTTCGTGCGAAGGCAGCACTCCATGCGAAGTCTTCACTCCATGCAAATGCTGCACTCCATACGAAGACTGCACTCCGTGCCAAGGCTTCACACTGTGCAAAGGCTGCACAACGTGCAAAGGCTGCACTCCTTGCAAAGGCTGCACTCCGTGCAAAGGCAGCACTCCGTGCGAAGGGTGCACTCCGTGCAAAGGCTGCACTCCATCGAAAGGCTGCACTCGGTGCGAAGGCTGCGCTCCGTGCGAAGGCTGCACTCGGTGCGAAGTCTGCACTCGGTGCGAATGCTGCACTCCGTGCGAAGGCTGCACTTCGTGCGAAGGCAGCACTCCTTGGGTTGGCTTCACTCTGTTCGAAGGCTGCAGTCCTTGCGAAAGCTGCACTACGTGCGATGACTGCACTCCTTGCGAAGGCAGCACTCCGTGCGAAGGCCGCACTCGGTGCGGAGGCTGCACTCTGTGCGAAGTCTGCACTCCGTACGAAGGCAGCACTTCGTGCGAAGGCAGCACTCCGTGCGAAGGCAGCACTCTTTGGGCAGGCTTCACTCTGTGCGAAGGCTGCAGTCCTTGTGAAGGCTGCACTCCATGGAAATTCTGCACTCCATGTGAAGGCTGCGCTCCATGCAAAGGCTGCACTCCATGCAAACGCTGGACTCCTTGCGATGGCAGCACTCCTTGCAAAGGCAGCTCTCCTTGCGATGGCAGCACTCCTTGCAAAGGCAGCTCTCCTTGCAAAGGCAGCTCTCCTTGCAAAGGCAGCCCTCCTTGCGAAGGCAGCACTCCTTGCGAAGGCAGCACTCCTTGCGAATCAGCACTCCTTGCGAAAGCTGCACTCCTTGCAAAGGCAGTACTCCTTGCGAAGGCTGCACTCGGTGCGAAGGCTGCACTTTGTGCGAAAGCTGCACTCGGTGCGTAGGCTGCACTCCGCGCGGAGGCTGCACTCGGTGCGAAGGCTGCAATACGTGCAAAGGCAGCACTCCTTGTGAAGGCAGCAAACCTTGGGAAGGCAGCACTCCTTGCGAAGGCAGCACTCCTTGCGAAGGCATCACTCCTTGCGAAGGCAGCACTCGGTGCGAAGTCTGCACTTGGTGTGAGGGCTGCACTCAGTGCGAAGGCTGCACTCCGTGCGAAGGCTGCACTCTGTGCGAAGGCAGCACTCCGTGCGAAGGCTGCAGTCCTTGCGAACGCTTCACTCTGTGCGACGGCTACAGTCCTTGCGAAGGCTGGACCCTGTGTGAAGGCTGCACTCCGTGCTAAGGCTGCACTCTGTGCGAAGGAAGCACTCTGTGCGAAGGGAGCTCTCGTTGCGAAGGCAGCACTCCTTGCGAAGGCTGCACACATTGCGAAGGCTGCACTCCATGTGAAGACTGCACTCCTGCGATGGCAGCACTCCGTGCGAAGGCTGCACTCCATGCGAAGGGTGCACGCCGTGCAAAAGCAGCACTTTGTGCGAAGGCAGCACTCCATGCGAAGGCTTCACTCTGTGCGAAGGCTGCACTCCATGCAAATGCTGCACTCCATGTGAAGGATGCACTCCATGCAAAGGCTGCACACCATGGAAACGCTGCACTCCATGCGATGGCAGCACTCCTTGCGAAGGCAGCACTCCTTGCGAAGGCAGTACTCCGTGCGAAGGCTGCACTCCGTGCGAAAGCTGCACTCCGTGCGAAGGCTGCACTCGGTGCAAAGTCTGCGCTCTGTGCGAAGGCTGCACTCTGTGCGAAGGATGCAGTCCTTGTGAAGGGTGCACTCCGGGCGAAGGCTGCACTCGGTGCGGAGGCTGCACTCCGTGCGAGGGCTGCACTCCGTGCGAAGGCAGCACTCCGTGCGAGGGAAGCACTCGTTGCGAAGGCAGCACTCCTTGCGAAGCTAGCACACCTTGAGAAGGCAGCACTCCTTGCGAAGGCAGCACTCCTTGCGAAGGCAGCACTCTTTGCAAAGGCGGCACTCCGTGCGAAGGCTGCACTCCGTGCGAAGGCTGCACTCGGTGCAAAGTCTGCGCTCTGTGCGAAGGCTGCACTCTGTGCGAAGGATGCAGTCCTTGTGAAGGGTGCACTCCGTGCGAGGGCTGCACTCCGTGCGAAGGCAGCACTCCGTGCGAGGGAAGCACTCGTTGCGAAGGCAGCACTCCTTGCGAAGCTAGCACACCTTGAGAAGGCAGCACTCCTTGCGAAGGCAGTACTCCTTGCGAAGGCTTCAATCCATGTGAAGGCTGCACTCTGTACGATGGCAGCACTCCGTGCAAAGGCTGCACTCTATGCGAAGGGTGCACGCCGTGCAACAGCTGCACTTCGAGCTAATGCAGCACTGCATGCGAAGGATTCACTCCATGCGAAGGCTGCACTCCATGCAAATTCTGCACTCCATGTGAAGTCTGCAGTCCATGCAAAGGCTGCACTCCATGCAAACGCTGCACTCCTTGCGATGGCAGCACTCCTTACGAAGGCAGCAATCCTTGCAAAGGCAGCACTCCTTGCAAAGGCAGCACTCCTTTCGAAGGAAGCACTCCTTGCGAATCAGCACTCCTTGCGAAGGCAGCACTCCTTGCGAAGGCAGTACTCCTTGGGAAGGCTGCACTCCTTGCGAAGGCTGCACTCCTTGCGAAGGCTGCACTCCATGTGAAAGCTGCTCTCTGTGCCTTGGTAGCACCCCGTGCGAAGGCTCCACTCCATGCAAAGGGAGCACTCCTTGCGAAGGCAGCACTTCTTGCGGAGGCAACACTCCTTGCGAAGGCAAAACTCCTTGCGAAGGCAGCACTCCTTGCGAAGGCAGCACTCCTTGCGAAGGCAGCACTCCGTGCAAATTCTGCACTCCATGCGAAGGGTGCGCTCCGTGCGAAGGCTGCATTCGGTGCGAAGTCTGCACTCGGTGCAAAGGCTGCACTTTGTGCGAAAGCTGCACTCGGTGCGAAGGCTGCACTCCGTGCGAAGGCTGCACTCGGTGCGAAGGCTGCAATACGTGCGAAGGCAGCACTCCTTGTGAAGGCAGCACACCTTGGGAAGGCAGCACTCCTTGCGAAGGCAGCACTATTTGCGAAGGCAGCACTCCTTGCGAAGGCAGCACTCGGTGCGAAGTCTGCACTCAGTGTGAGGGGCTACACTCGGTGCGAAGGCTGCACTCCGTGTGAAGGCTGCACTCTGTGCGAAGGCAGCACTCCGTGCGAAGGCTGCAGTCCTTGCGAACGCTTCACTCTGTGCGAAGGCTACAGTCCTTGCGAAGGCTGGACCCTGTGTGAAGGCTGCACTCCATGCGAAGGCTGCACTCTGTGCGAAGGAAGCACTCTGTGCGAAGGGAGCTCTCGTTGCGAAGGCAGCACTCCTTGCGAAGGCAGCACTCCTTGCGAAGGCAGTACTCCTTGCGAAGGCAGTACTCCTTGCGAAGGCTTCAATCCATGTGAGGGCTGCACTCTGTACGATGGCAGCACTCCGTGCAAAGGCTGCACTCTATGCGAAGGGTGCACGCCGTGCAACAGCTGCACTTCGAGCTAATGCAGCACTGCATGCGAAGGATTCACTCCATGCGAAGGCTGCACTCCATGCAAATTCTGCACTCCATGTGAAGTCTGCAGTCCATGCAAAGGCTGCACTCCATGCAAACGCTGCACTCCTTGCGATGGCAGCACTCCTTACGAAGGCAGCAATCCTTGCAAAGGCAGCACTCCTTGCAAAGGCAGCACTCGTTTCGAAGGAAGCACTCCTTGCGAATCAGTACTCCTTGTGAAGGCAGCACTCCTTGCGAAGGCAGTACTCCTTGGGAAGGCTGCACTCCTTGCGAAGGCTGCACTCATTGCGAAGGCTGCACTCCATGTGAAAGCTGCTCTCTGTGCCTTGGTAGCACCCCGTGCGAAGGCTCCACTCCGTGCAAAGGGAGCACTCCTTGCGAAGGCAGCACTTCTTGCGGAGGCAACACTCCTTGCGAAGGCAAAACTCCTTGCGAAGGCAGCACTCCTTGCGAAGGCAGCACTCCTTGCGAAGGCAGCACTCCGTGCAAATTCTGCACTCCATGCGAAGGCTGCGCTCCGTGCGAAAGCTGCATTCGGTGCGAAGTCTGCACTCGGTGCGAAGGCTGCACTTTGTGCGAAAGCTGCACTCGGTGCGTAGGCTGCACTCCGTGCGAAGGCTGCACTCGGTGCGAAGGCTGCAATACGTGCGAAGGCAGCACTCCTTGTGAAGGCAGCACACCTTGGGAAGGCAGCACTCCTTGCGAAGGCAGCACTCCTTGCGAAGGCAGCACTCCTTGCGAAGGCAGCACTCGGTGCGAAGTCTGCACTCAGTGCGAGGGCTACACTCGGTGCGAAGGCTGCACTCCGTGCGAAGGCTGCACTCTGTGCGAAGGCAGCACTCCGTGCGAAGGCTGCAGTCCCTGCGAACGCTTCACTCTGTGCGAAGGCTACAGTCCTTGCGAAGGCTGGGCCCTGTGTGAAGGCTGCACTCCATGCGAAGGCTGCACTCTGTGCGAAGGAAGCACTCTGTGCGAAGGGAGCTCTCGTTGCGAAGGCAGCACTCCTTGCGAAGGCTGCACACCTTGCGAAGGCAGCACCCCTTGTGAAGGCAGCACTCCTTGCGAAGGCAGCACTCCTTGCGAAACCAGCACACCTTGCGAAGGCATCACTCCTTGCGAAGACAGCACTCCTTGCGAATCAGCACTCCTTGCGAAAGCAGCACTCCTTGCGAAGGCAGTACTCTGTGCGAAGGCTGCACTCCTTGAGAGGGCTGCACTCCTTGCGAAGGCAATACACCGTGTGAGGGCTGCTCTCCTGCGATGGCAGCACTCTGTGAGAGGACTGCACTCCATGAGAAGGGTGTACGCCGTGCAACAGCAGCACTTAGTGCAAAGGCAGCACTCCTTGCGAAGGCTTCTCTCCATGTGAAGGCTGCACTCCATGCAAAAGCTGCACTCCATGTGAAGGATGCATTCCATGCAAAGGCTGTATTCCATGCAAACGCTGCACTCCATGCGATGGCAGCACTCCTTGCGAAGGCAGCACTCCTTGAAAAGGCAGCACTCCTTGCGAAGGCAGCACTCCTTGCGAAGGCAGCACTCCTTGCGAAGGCAGCACTCCGTGCAAACTCTGCACTCCATGCGAAGGCTGCGCTCCGTGCGAAGGCTGCATTCGGTGCGAAGTCTGCACTCGGTGCGAAGGCTGCACTTTGTGCGAAAGCTGCACTCGGTGCGTAGGCTGCACTCCGTGCGAAGGCTGCACTCAGTGCGAAGGCTGCAATACGTGCGAAGGCAGCACTCCTTGTGAAGGCAGCACACCTTGGGAAGGCAGCACTCCTTGCGAAGGCAGCACTCCTTGCGAAGGCAGCACTCCTTGCGAAGGCAGCACTCGGTGCGAAGTCTGCACTCAGTGCGAGGGCTACACTCGGTGCGAAGGCTGCACTCCGTGCGAAGGCAGCACTCTGTGCGAAGGCAGCACTCCTTGCGAAGGCTGCAGTCCTTGCGAACGCTTCACTCTGTGCGAAGGCTACAGTCCTTGCGAAGGCTGGACCCTGTGTGAAGGCTGCACTCCGTGCGAAGGCTGCACTCTGTGCGAAGGAAGCACTCTGTGCGAAGGGAGCTCTCGTTGCGAAGGCAGCACTCCTTGCGAAGGCTGCACACCTTGCGAAGGCAGCACCCCTTGTGAAGGCAGCACTCCTTGCGAAGGCAGCACTCCTTGCGAAACCAGCACACCTTGCGAAGGCATCACTCCTTGCGAAGACAGCACTCCTTGCGAATCAGCACTCCTTGCGAAAGCAGCACTCCTTGCGAAGGCAGTACTCTGTGCGAAGGCTGCACTCCTTGAGAGGGCTGCACTCCTTGCGAAGGCAATACACCGTGTGAAGGCTGCTCTCCTGCGATGGCAGCACTCAGTGAGAAGACTGCACTCCATGAGAAGGGTGTACGCCGTGCAACAGCAGCACTTAGTGCAAAGGCAGCACTCCTTGCGAAGGCTTCTCTCCATGTGAAGGCTGCACTCCATGCAAATGCTGCACTCCATGTGAAGGATGCATTCCATGCAAAGGCTGTATTCCATGCAAACCCTGCACTCCATGCGATGGCAGCACTCCTTGCGAAGGCAGCATTCCTTGAAAAGGCAGCACTCCTTGCGAAGGCAGCACTCCTTGCGAAGGCAGCACTCCTTGCAAATCAGCACTCCTTGCGAAGGCAGCACTCCTTGCGCAGGCAGTACTCCTTGCGTAGCCTTCACTCATTCCGAAGGCTGCACTCATTGCGAAGGCTGCACTCCATGTGAAGGCTGCACTCCGTGCGATGGGAGAACTCCGTGCGAAGGCTGCACTCTGTGCGAAGGCTGCACTCCTTGCGAAGGCAGCACTCATTGTGATGGCAGCAATCCTTGCGAAGGCAGCACACCTTGCGAAGGCAGCACTCAATGCGAAGGCAGCACTCCTTGTGATGGCAGCACTCCTTGCGAAGGCAGCACTCCTTGCGAAGGCAGCACACAGTGCAAAGGCTTCACTCCGTGCGAAGGCCTGCACTCCGTGCGAAGGCATCATTCCATGCGAAGGCTGCTCTCCATGCAAATGCTGCACTCCATATGAACTCTGTACTCCATGCAAAGGCTGCACTCCATGCACACGATGCACTCCATGCGAAGGCTGCACCCCGTACAAAGGCTGCACCCTGTGCAAATTCTGCATTCCGTGCAAAGGCTGCACTCTGTGCAAAGGCTGCACTCCTTACGAAGGCTGTACTCCGTGCGAAGGCTGCACTCCTTGCGAAGGCTGCACTCCCTGCGAAGGATGCACTCCGCGCGATGGCTGCACTCCTTGCGATGGCTGCACTCCGCGCGAAGGCAGCACTCCCTGCGGAGGGAGCACTCCTTGCAAATGCAGCATTCCTTATGATTTCATCTCTCCTTGCGAAGGCAGCACTCCTTGTGAAGGCAGCACTCCTTGCGAAGGCAGCAATCCTTGCGAAGGCAGCACTCCTTGTGAAGGCAGCACTCCTTTTGATGGCTCCACTCCTTGCTAAGGCTGCACTCCTTGCGAAGGCTGCACTCTGTGCGACGGCTGCACTCCGTGCGATGGCTGCACTCCTTGTGATGGCTGCACTGCATGCGAAGGCCGCACTCAATGCGAAGGCTGCACTCCGTGCAACAGCAGCATTCCGTGCGAAGACTTCACTCCATCCGAAGGCTTCACTCCATGCAAATGCTGCACTCCATAGGAAGACTGCACTCCATTCGAAAACTGCATTTCATGTGAAGGCTGCACCCCGTGCAAAGGCTGCATTCTGTGCAAAGGCTGCACTCTGTGCAAAGGCTGCACTCCTTGCGAAGGCTGCGCTCCTTACGAAGGCTGCATACCTTGCGAAGGCTGCACTCCGTGCGAAGGCTGCAGTCCGTGCAAAGGCTGCACTCTGTGCAAAGGCTGCACTCCATGCAAAGGTTGCACTCCGTGCGAAGGCAGCACTCCGTGCGATGGCTGCACTCCTTGTGAAGGCTGCACTCCTTGCGAAGGCCTGCACTCGGTGCGAAGGCTGTACTCTGTGCGAAGGCTGCTCTCCGTGCAAAGGCTGCACTCGGTGCGAAGGCTGCACTACGTGCGAAGGCTGCACTCGGTGCGAAGACTGCACTCGGTGCGAAGGCTGCACTCGGTGCGAAGGCTGCACTCGGTGCGAAGGCTGCACTCGGTGTGAAGGCTGCACTCGGTGTGAAGGCTGCACTCCATGCGAAGGCTGCACTCCGTGTGAAGGCAGCACTCCCTGCAAAGGCAGCACTCCTTGCGAAGCTTCACTCCGTGCGAAGGCTGCAGTCCTTGCGAAGGCTGCACTCTGTGTGAATGCTGCAGTCCTTGCGAAGGCTGCACTCTGTGCGAATGCTGCAGTCCTTGCGAAGGGTGCACTTCGTGTGAAGGCTGCACTCGGTGCGGAGGCTGCACTCCGTGCGAAGGCTGCACCTCGTGCGAAGGCTGCACTCCTTGTGAAGGCTGCACTCGGTGCAAAGTCTGCGCTCTGTGCGAAGGCTGCACTCTGTGCGAAGGATGTAGTCCTTGCGAAGGGTGCACTCCGTGCGAAGGCAGCACCCGGTGCGGAGGCTGCACTCTGTGCGAGGGCTGCACTCCGTGCGAAGGCAGCACTCCGTGCGAGGGAAGCACTCATTGCGAAGGCAGCACTCCTTGCGAAGCTAGCACACCTTGAGAAGGCAGCACTCCTTGCGAAGGCAGCACTCCTTGCGAAGGCAGCACTCTTTGCAAAGGCAGCACTCCTTGCGAAGGCAGCACTCCATGCGAAGGCAGCACTCCTTGCGAAGGCAGCACTCCTTGCGAAGGCAGTACTCCTTGCTAAGGCTTCTCTCCATGTGAAGGCTGCACTCTGTACGATGGCAGCACTCCGTGCAAAGGCTGCACTCTATGCGAAGGGTGCACGCCGTGCAACAGCTGCACTTCGAGCTAATGCAGCACCCCATGCGAAGGATTCACTCCATGCGAAGGCTGCACTCCATGCAAATTCTGCACTCCATGTGAAGTCTGCAGTCCATGCAAAGGCTGCACTCCATGCAAACGCTGCACTCCTTGCGATGGCAGCACTCCTTACGAAGGCAGCACTACTTGCAAAGGCAGCACTCCTTGCAAAGGCAGCACTCCTTTCGAAGGAAGCACTCCTTGCGAATCAGCACTCCTTGCGAAGGCAGCACTCCTTGCGAAGGCAGTACTCCTTGGGAAGGCTGCACTCCTTCCGAAGGCTGCACTCCTTGCGAAGGCTGCACTCCATGTGAAAGCTGCTCTCTGTGCCTTGGTAGCACCCCGTGCGAAGGCTCCACTCCGTGCAAAGGGAGCACTCCTTGCGAAGGCAGCACTTCTTGCGGAGGCAACACTCCTTGCGAAGGCAAAACTCCTTGCGAAGGCAGCACTCCTTGCGAAGGCAGCACTCCTTGCGAAGGCAGCACTCCGTGCAAACTCTGCACTCCATGCGAAGGCTGTGCTCCGTGCGAAGGCTGCATTCGGTGCGAAGTCTGCACTCGGTGCGAAGGCTGCACTTTGTGCGAAAGCTGCACTCGTTGCATAGGCTGCACTCCGTGCGAAGGCTGCACTCGGTGCGAAGGCTGCAATACGTGCGAAGGCAGCACTCCTTGTGAAGGCAGCACACCTTGGGAAGGCAGCACTCCTTCCGAAGGCAGCACTCCTTGCGAAGGCAGCACTCCTTCCGAAGGCAGCACTCCTTGCGAAGGCAGCACTCGGTGCGAAGTCTGCACTCAGTGCGAGGGCTACACTCGGTGCGAAGGCTGCACTCCGTGCGAAGGCTGCACTCTGTGCGAAGGCAGCACTCCGTGCGAAGGCTGCAGTCCTTGCGAACGCTTCACTCTGTGTGAAGGCTACAGTCCTTGCGAAGGCTGGAACCTGTGTGAAGGCTGCACTCCATGCGAAGGCTGCACTCTGTGCGAAGGAAGCACTCTGTGCGAAGGGAGCTCTCGTTGCGAAGGCAGCACTCCTTGCGAAGGCTGCACACCTTGCGAAGGCAGCACCCCTTGTGAAGGCAGCACTCCTTGCGAAGGCAGCACTCCTTGCGAAACCAGCACACCTTGCGAAGGCATCACTCCTTGCGAAGACAGCACTCCTTGCGAATCAGCACTCCTTGCGAAAGCAGCACTCCTTGCGAAGGCAGTACTCTGTGCCAAGGCTGCACTCCTTGAGAGGGCTGCACTCCTTGCGAAGGCAATACACGGTGTGAAGGCTGCTCTCCTGCGATGGCAGCACTCCGTGAGAAGACTGCACTTCATGAGAAGGGTGTACGCCGTGCAACAGCAGCACTTACCGTGCAAAGGCTGCACTCGGTGTGAAGGCTGCACTACGTGCGAAGGCTGCACTCGGTGCGAAGACTGCACTCGGTGCGAAGGCTGCACTCGGTGCGAAGGCTGCACTCGGTGTGAAGGCTGCACTCGGTGTGAAGGCTGCACTCCATGCGAAGGCTGCACTCCGTGTGAAGGCAGCACTCCCTGCAAAGGCAGCACTCCTTGCGAAGGCTTCACTTCGTGCGAAGGCTGCAGTCCTTGCGAAGGCTGCACTCTGTGCAAAGGCAGCACTCCGTGTGAAGGAAGCACTCGTTGCGAAGGCAGCACTCCTTGCGAAGCTAGCACTCCCTGAGAAGGCAGCACTCCTTGTGAAGGCAGCACTCCTTGCGAAGGCAGCACTCCTTGCAAAGGCAGCACTCCTTGCGATGGCAGCACTCCTTGTGAAGGCAGCACTCCTTGCGAAGGCAGTACTCCTTGCGAATCAGCACTCCTTGCGAAGGCAGCACTCCTTGCGAAGGCAGTACTCCTTGCGAAGTCTGCACTCCGTGTGAAGGCTGCACTCCGTACGATGGCAGCACTCCGTGCAAAGGCTGCACTCTATGCCAAGGGTGCACGCCGTGCAACAGCTGCACTTCGAGCTAATGTAGCACTCCATGCGATGGATTCACTCCATGCGAAGGCTGCACTCCATGCAAATGCAGCACACCATGTGAAGTCTGCAGTCCATGCAAAGTCTGCACTCCATGCAACCGCTCCACTCCTTGCCAAGGCTGCACTCTTTGCGAAGGCTGCACTCCATGTGAAAGCTGCACTTTGCCTTGGTAGCACCCCGTGCGAAGGCTCCACTCCGTGCAAAGGGAGCACTCCTTGCGACGGCAGCACTCCTTGCGGAGGCAACACTCCTTGCGAAGGCAAAACTCCTTGCGAAGGCATACTCCTTGCAAAGGCAGAACCCCTTGCAAAGGCAGCACTCCGTGCAAACTCTGCACTCCATGCGAAGGCTGTGCTCTGTGCGAAGGCTGCATTCGGAGCGAAGTCTGCACTCGGTGCGAAGGGTGCACTTTGTGCGAAAGCTGCACTCGGTGCGTAGGCTGCACTCCGTGCGAAGGCTGCACTCAGTGCGAAGGCTGAAATACATGCAAAGGCAGCACTCCTTGTGAAGGCAGCACACCTTGTGAAGGCAGCACTCCTTGCGAAGGCAGCACTCCTTGCGAAGGCAGCACTCCTTGCGAAGGCAGCACTCGGTGCGAAGTCTGCACTCGGTGCGAGGGCTGCACTCGGTGCGAAGGCTGCACTCCGTGCGAAGGCTGCACTCCGTGCGAAGGCTGCACTCTGTGCGAAGGCAGCACTCCGTGCGAAGGCTGCAGTCCTTGCGAACGCTTCACTCTGTGGGAAGGCTACAGTCCTTGCGAAGGCTGGACCCTGTGTGAAGGCTGCACTCCGTGCGAAGGCTGCACTCTGTGCGAACGAAGCACTCCGTGCGAAGGGAGCCCTCGTTGCGAAGGCAGCACTCCTTGCGAAGGCTGCACACATTGCGAAGGCAGCACTCCGTGTGAAGGCTGCACTCCTGCGATGGCAGCACTCCGTGCGAAGGCTGCACTCCATGCGAAGGGTGCACGCCGTGCAACAGCAGCACTTCGTGCAAAGGCAGCACTCCATGCGAAGGCTTCACTCTGTGCGAAGGCTGCACTCCATGCAAATGCTGCACTCCATGTGAAGGATGCACTGCATGCAAAGGCTGCACACCATGCAAACGCTGCACTCCATGCGATGGCAGCACTCCTTGCGAAGGCAGCACTCCTTGCGAAGGCAGTACTCCATGCGAAGGCTGCACTCCGTGCGAAGGCTGCACTTCTTGCGAAGGCTTCACTCGGTGCAAAGTCTGCGCTCTGTGCGAAGGCTGCACTCTGTGCGAAGGATGCAGTCCTTGCGAAGGCTTCACTCCTTGCGAAGGGTGCACTCCGTGCGAAAGCTCTTCTCCTTGCGAAGGCTGCTCTCTGTGCGAAGGCTCACTCCATCCGAAGGTAGCACTCCTTGCGAGGGCAGCACTCCTTGCGAAGGCAGCTCTCCTTGCGAAGGGAGTACTCCTTGCGAAGGCAGCACTCCTGGCGAATCAGCACTCCTTGCGAAAGCAGCAATCCTTGCGAAGGCAGCAGTCCTTGCAAAGGCTGCACTCCTTGCGAAGGCTGCACTCCTTGCGAAGGTTGCACTGTGTGCAAAGGCTGCACTCCGTGCGATGGCTGCACTCCATGCGAAGGCAGAACTCTGTGCGAAGGCTGCACTCTGTGTGATGGCTGCACTCCATGCGAAGACTGCACTCCATGCGAAGGCTGCACTCCGTGCAACAACAGCATTCTGTGTCAAGACCTCACTCCATGCGAAGGCTGCACTCCATGCAAATGCTGCACTTCATACGAAGACTGCACTCCATGTGAAAACTGCATTTCATGTAAAGGCTGCACCCCGTTAAAGGCTGCATTCTGTGCAAAGGCTGCACTCTGTGCAAAGGCTGCACTCCTTGCGATGGCTTCGCTCCTGACGAAGGTTGCACTCCGTGCAAAGGCTGCACTCCGTGCGATGGCTGCATTCCATGCGAAGGCAGCACCCCGTGCAAAGGCTGCATTCCGTGCGATGGCTGCACTCCATGCGAAGGCTGCACTCCATTCGAAGTCTGCACACCGTGCAAACGCAGCATTCCGTGCGAAGACTTCACTCCATTCGAAGGCTGCACTCAATGCAAATGCTGCACTCCATAGGAAGACTGCTCTCCATGCGAAAACTGCATTTCATGTGAAGGCTGCACCCCGTTAAAGGCTGCTCTCTGGCCGAAGGCTGCACTCGGTGCGAAGGCTGCGCTCCGTGCGAAGGCTGCACGCGGTGCAAAGTCTGCACTCGGTGCGAAGGTTGCACTTGGTGCGAAGGACGCACTCCGTGCGAAGGCTGCACTCCGTGCGAGGGCAGCACTCCGTGCGACGGCAGCACTCCTTGCGAAGGCTTCACTCTGTGTGAAGGCTGCAGTCATTGCGAAGGCTGCACTCCGTGCGATGACTGCACTCGGTGCGAAGACTGCACTCGGTGCGAAGGCTGACCCGGTGCGAAGGCAGCACTCCGTGCGAAGGCAGCACTCCATGCGAAGGCTGCACTCTGTGCCAAGACTGCAGTTCTTGAGAAGGCTGCACTCCGTGCGAAGGCTGCACTCCATGCGAAGCCCTGCACTCCGAGTGAAGGCTGCACTCCATGCGAAGGCTGCTCTCCATGCGAAGGCTTCACTCCGTGCGATGGCTGCACTCCATGCGAAGGTCACACTCCATGCAAAGGCAATCCGTGCGAAGGCAGCACTCCATGCGAAGGCTTCACTCCATGCAAATGCTGCACTCCATACGAAGACTGCACTCCATGCGAAAACTGAATTTCATGTGAAGGCTGCACCCCGTGCAAAGGCTGCACTCCATGCGAAGGCCTGCACTCCGCATTCTGTGCAAAGGCTGCACTCTGTGCAAAGGCTGCACTGCTTGTGAAGGCTGTGCTACTTACGAAGGCTGCACTACTTGCAAAGGCTGAACTACGTGCGACGGCAGCACTCCGTGCGAAGGCTGCACTCCGTGCAAAGGCTCCACTCCGTGCAAAGGCTGCATTTCATGCGAAGGCCTGCACTCTGTGCGAAGGCTGCACTCTGTGCGAAGTCTGCTCTCCGTG
This sequence comes from Schistocerca nitens, assembly GCF_023898315.1. Classification (NCBI taxonomy): domain Eukaryota; kingdom Metazoa; phylum Arthropoda; class Insecta; order Orthoptera; family Acrididae; genus Schistocerca; species Schistocerca nitens. Next base: position 42,131 of record NW_026045974.1, on the reverse strand, counting down.
TGAAGGCTGCACAATATGCAAAGGCTGCACTCCATGTGAAGGCTGCACTCCGTGCAAAGGCTGCACTCGGTGCGAAGTCTGCACTCGGAGCGAAGGCTGCACTCTGTGCGTAGGCTGCAGTCCTTGGGAAGGCTGCACTCCGTGCTAATGCTGCACTCCGTGCAAAGGCTGCACTCCTTGGGGAGGCAGCACTCCTTGTGAGGGCAGCACTCCTTGCGAAGGCAGCTCTCCTTGCGAAGGCAGCACTCCTTGTGAAGGCAGCAGTCCTGGCGAATCAGCACTCTTTGAGAAAGCAGCAATCCTTGCGAAAGCAGCAGTCCTTGCGAAGGCAGCAGTCCTTGTGAAGGCTGCACTCCTTGCGAAGGTTGCACTCCGTGCCAAGGTTGCACTCCATGCAAAGGTTGCACTCCATGCAAAGGTTGCACTTCATGCAAAAGTTGCACTCCATGCAAAGGTTGCACTCCATGCAAAGGTTGCACTCCGTGCGATGGCTGCACTCCATGCGAAGGCTGCACTCCATGTGAAGGCTGCACTCCATGCGAAGGCTGCACTCCATGCGATGGCTGCACTCCATGCGAAGGCTGCTCTCCATGCGAAGGCTGCACTCCGTGCAACAGCAGCATTCCGTGCGAAGGCATCACTCCATGCGAAGTCTGCACTCCATGCAAATGCTGCACTCCATGTGAAGTCTGCACTCCATGCAAAGGCTGCACTCCATGCAAACGGTGCACTCCATGCGAAGGCTGCACACCGAGCGAAGGTTGCACTCCAAGCGAAGGTTGCACTACGAGGGAAGGTTGCACTACTGGCGAAGGTTGCACTCCGAGCGAAGCTTCCACTCCTAGCGAAGGTTGCACTCCATACAAAGACTGCAATCCATGGAAAAACTGCATTTCATGTGAAGGCTGCACCCCGTGCAAAGGCTGTATTTCGAGCATAGGCAGCATTCTGTGCAAAGGCTGCACTCTGTGTGAAGGCTGCATTCCTTGCGAAGGCTGCACTCCGTGCGAAGGCTGCACTCTGTGCGAAGGCTGAACTCCTTGCGAAGGGAGCACTCCTTGTGATGGCAGCACTCCTTGCGAAGGCAGCACTCCTTGCGAAGGCAGCACTCCTTGCGAAGGCAGCACTCCTTGCGAAGGCAGCACTCCTTGCGAAGGCAGCACTCCTTGCGAAGGCAGCACTCCTTGCGAAGACTCCACTCCTTGCGAAGGCTGCACTCCTTGTGAAGGCTGCACTCCGTGCGAAGGCTGCACTCTGTGTGATGGCTGCACTTCATGCGAAAAGCGCACCCCATGCGAAGGCTGCACTCCGTGCAACAGCAGCACTTCGTGCGAAGGCAGCACTCCATGCGAAGTCTTGACTCCATGCAAATGCTGCACTCCATACGAAGACTGCACTCCGTGCCAAGGCTGCACACTGTGCAAAGGCTGCACAACGTGCAAAGGCTGCACTCCTTGCAAAGGCTGCACTCCGTGCAAAGGCAGCTCTCCATGCAAAGGGTGCACTCCGTGCAAAGGCTGCACTCGGTGCGAAGGCTGCGCTCCGTGCGAAGTCTGCACTCGGTGCGAAGTCAGCACTCGGTGCGAATGCTGCACTCGGTGCGAAGGCAGCACTCCGTGCGAAGGCAGCACTTCGTGCGAAGGCAGCACTCCTTGGGTTGGCTTCACTCTGTTCGAAGGCTGCAGTCCTTGCGAAAGCTGCACTCCGTGCGATGACTGCACTCCATGCGAAGGCAGCACTCCGTGCGAAGGCCGCACTCGGTGCGAAGGCTGCACTCTGTGCGAAGTCTGCACTCCGTGCGAAGGCAGCACTCCGTGCGAAGGCAGCACTCCGTGCGAAGGCAGCACTCTTTGGGCAGGCTTCACTCTGTGCGAAGGCTGCAGTCCTTGTGAAGGCTGCACTCCATGGAAATTCTGCACTCCATGTGAAGGCTGCGCTCCATGCAAAGGCTGCACTCCATGCAAACGCTGGACTCCTTGCGATGGCAGCACTCCTTGCAAAGGCAGCTCTCCTTGCGATGGCAGCACTCCTTGCGAAGGAAGCTCTCCTTGCAAAGGCAGCCCTCCTTGCGAAGGCAGCACTCCTTGCGAAGTAAGCACTCCTTGCGAATCAGCACTCCTTGCGAAGGCTGCACTCCTTGCAAAGGCAGTACTCATTGCGAAGGCTGCACTCGGTGCGAAGGCTGCACTTTGTGCGAAAGCTGCACTCGGTGCGTAGGCTGCACTCCGTGCGAAGGCTGCACTCGGTGCGAAGGCTGCAATACGTGCAAAGGCAGCACTCCTTGTGAAGGCAGCACACCTTGGGAAGGCAGCACTCCTTGCGAAGGCAGCACTCCTTGCGAAGGCATCACTGCTTGCGAAGGCAGCACTCGGTGCGAAGTCTGCACTTGCTGTGAGGGCTGCACTCAGTGCGAAGCCTGCACTCCGTGCGAAGGCTGAACTCGGTGAAAAGTCTGCGCTCTGTGCGAAGGCTGCACTCTGTGCGAAGGCTGCAGTCCTTGCGAACGCTTCACTCTGTGGGACAGCTACAGTCCTTGTGAAGGCTGCACTCCGTGCTAAGGCTACACTCTGTGTGAAGTAAGCACTCTGTGCGAAGGGAGCTCTCGTTGCAAAGGCAGCACTCCTTGCGAAGGCTGCACACATTGCGAAGGCAGCACTCCATGTGAAGGCTGCACTCCTGCGATGGCAGCACTCCGTGCGAAGGCTGCACTCCATGCGAAGGGTGCACGCCGTGCAAAAGCAGCACTTTGTGCGAAGGCAGCACTCCATGCGAAGGCTTCACTCTGTGCGAAGGCTGCACTCCATGCAAATGCTGCACTCCATGTGAAGGATGCACTCCATGCAAAGGCTGCACACCATGGAAACGCTGCACTCCATGCGATGGCAGCACTCCTTGCGAAGGCAGCACTCCTTGCGAAGGCAGTACTCCGTGCGAAGGCTGCACTCCGTGCGAAGGCTGCACTCCGTGCGAAGGCTGAACTCGGTGAAAAGTCTGCGCTCTGTGCGAAGGCTGCACTCTGTGCGAAGGATGCAGTCCTTGTGAAGGGTGCACTCCGTGCGAAGGCTGCACTCGGTGCGGAGGCTGCACTCCGTGCGAGGGCTGCACTCCGTGCGAAGGCAGCACTCCGTGCGAGGGAAGCACTCGTTGCGAAGGCAGCACTCCTTGCGAAGCTAGCACACCTTGAGAAGGCAGCACTCCTTGCAAAGGCAGCACTCCTTGCGAAGGCAGCACTCTTTGCAAAGGCAGCACTCCTTGCGAAGGCAGCACTCCTTGCGAAGGCAGTACTCCTTGCGAAGGCTTCATTCCATGTGAAGGCTGCACTCTGTACGATGGCAGCACTCCGTGCAAAGGCTGCACTCTATGCGAAGGGTGCACGCCGTGCAACAGCTGCACTTCGAGCTAATGCAGCACTCCATGCGAAGGATTCACTCCATGCGAAGGCTGCACTCCATGCAAATTCTGCACTCCATGTGAAGTCTGCAGTCCATGCAAAGGCTGCACTCCATGGAAACGCTGCACTCCTTGCGATGGCAGCACTCCTTACGAAGGCAGCAATCCTTGCAAAGGCAGCACTCCTTGCAAAGGCAGCACTCCTTTCGAAGGAAGCACTCGTTGCGAATCAGCACTCCTTGCGAAGGCAGCACTCCTTGCAAATCAGCACTCCTTGCGAAGGCAGCACTCCTTGCGAAGGCAGTACTCCTTGCGTAGCCTGCACTCATTGCGAAGGCTGCACTCATTGCGAAGGCTGCACTCCGTGTGAAGGCTGCACTCTGTGCGATGGGAGAACTCCGTGCAAAGGCTGCACTCTGTGCGAAGGCTGCACTCCTTGCGAAGGCAGCACTCATTGTGATGGCAGCAATCCTTGCGAAGGCAGCACTCCTTGCGAAGGCTGCACTCCATGTGAAAGCTGCTCTCTGTGCCTTGGTAGCACCCCGTGCGAAGGCTCCACTCCGTGCAAAGGGAGCACTCCTTGCGAAGGCAGCACTTCTTGCGGAGGCAACACTCCTTGCGAAGGCAAAACTCCTTGCGAAGGCAGCACTCCTTGCGAAGGCAGCACTCTTTGCGAAGGCAGCACTCCGTGCAAACTCTGCACTCCATGCGAAGGCTGCGCTCCGTGCAAAGACTGCATTCGGTGCGAAGTCTGCACTCGGTGCGAAGGCTGCACTTTGTGCGAAAGCTGCACTCGGTGCGTAGGCTGCACTCGGTGCGAAGTCTGCAATACGTGCGAAGGCAGCACTCCTTGTGAAGGCAGCACACCTTGGGAAGGCAGCACTCCTTGCGAAGGCAGCACTCCTTGCGAAGGCAGCACTCCTTGCGAAGGCAGCACTCGGTGTGAATTCTGCACTCAGTGTGAGGGCTACACTCGGTGCGAAGGCTGCACTCCGTGCGAAGGCTGCACTCTGTGCGAAGGCAGCACTCTGTGCGAAGGCTGCAGTCCTTGCGAACGCTTCACTGTGTGCGAAGGCTACAGTCCTTGCGAAGGCTGGACCCTGTGTGAAGGCTGCACTCCATGTGAAGGCTGCACTCTGTGCGAAGGAAGCACTCTGTGCGAAGGGAGCTCTCGTTGCGAAGGCAGCACTCCTTGCGAAGGCTGCACACCTTGCGAAGGCAGCACCCCTTGTGAAGGCAGCACTCCTTGCGAAGGCAGCACTCCTTGCGAATCCAGCACACCTTGCGAAGGCATCACTCCTTGCGAAGACAGCACTCCTTGCGAATCAGCACTCCTTGCGAAAGCAGCACTCCTTGCGAAGGCAGTACTCTGTGCCAAGGCTGCACTCCTTGAGAGGGCTGCACTCCTTGCGAAGGCAATACACCATGTGAAGGCTGCTCTCCTGCGATGGCAGCACTCCGTGAGAAGACTGCACTCCATGAGAAGGGTGTACGCCGTGCAACAGCAGCACTTAGTGCAAAGGCAGCACTCCTTGCGAAGGCTTCTCTCCATGTGAAGGCTGCACTCCATGCAAATGCTGCACTCCATGTGAAGGATGCATTCCATGCAAAGGCTGTATTCCATGCAAACGCTGCACTCCATGCGATGGCAGCACTCCTTGCGAAGGCAGCATTCCTTGAAAAGGCAGCACTCCTTGCGATGGCAGCACTCCTTGCGAAGGCAGCACTCCTTGCAAATCAGCACTCCTTGCGAAGGCAGCACTCCTTGCGAAGGCAGTACTCCTTGCGTAGCCTGCACTCATTGCGAAGGCTGCACTCATTGCGAAGGCTGCACTCCGTGTGAAGTCTGCACTCCATGCGATGGGAGAACTCCGTGCGAAAGCTGCACTCTGTGCGAAGGCTGCACTCCTTGCGAAGGCAGCACTCATTGTGATGGCAGCAACCCTTGCGAAGGCAGCACTCCTTGCGAAGGCAGCACTCATTGCGAAGGCAGCACTCCTTGTGATGGCAGCACTCCTTGCGAAGGCAGCACTCCTTGCGAAGGCAGCACTCAGTGCAAAGGCTTCACTCCGTGCGAAGGCCTGCACTCCGTGCGAAGGCATCATTCCATGCGAAGGCTGCTCTCCATGCAAGTGCTGCACTCCATATGAACTCTGTACTCCATGCAAAGGCTGCACTCCATGCACACGATGCACTCCATGCGAAGGCTGCACCCCGTACAAAGGCTGCACCCTGTGCAAATTCTGCATTCCGTGCAAAGGCTGCACCCTGTGCAAAGGCTGCACTCCTTACGAAGGCTGTACTCCGTGCGAAGGCTGCACTCCGTGCGAAGGCTGCACTCCCTGCGAAGGATGCACTCCGCGCGAAGGCAGCACTCCCTGCGGAGGATGCACTCCTTGCAAATGCAGCATTCCTTATGATTTCATCCCTCCTTGCGAAGGCAGCACTCCTTGTGAAGGCAGCACTCCTTGCGAAGGCAGCAATCCTTGCGAAGGCAGCACTCCTTGTGAAGGCAGCACTCCTTTTGATGGCTCCACTCCTTGCTAAGGCTGCACTCCTTGCGAAGGCTGCACTCTGTGCGACGGCTGCACTCCGTGCAATGGCTGCACTCCTTGCGATGGCTGCACTGCATGCGAAGGCCGCACTCCATGCGAAGGCTGCACTCCGTGCAACAGCAGCATTCCGTGCGAAGACTTCACTCCATCCGAAGGCTTCACTCCATGCAAATGCTGCACTCCATAGGAAGACTGCACTCCATTCGAAAACTGCATTTCATGTGAAGGCTGCACCCCGTGCAAAGGCTGCATTCTGTGCAAAGGCTGCACTCTGTGCAAAGGCTGCACTCCTTGCGAAGGCTGCGCTCCTTACGAAGGCTGCATACCTTGCGAAGGCTGCACTCCATGCGAAGGCTGCAGTCCGTGCAAAGGCTGCACTCTGTGCAAAGGCTGCACTCCATGCAAAGGTTGCACTCCGTGCGAAGGCAGCACTCCGTGCGATGGCTGCACTCCTTGTGAAGGCTGCACTCCTTGCGAAGGCCTGCACTCGGTGCGAAGGCTGTACTCTGTGCGAAGGCTGCTCTCCGTGCAAAGGCTGCACTCGGTGCGAAGGCTGCACTACGTGCGAAGGCTGCACTCGGTGCGAAGACTGCACTCGGTGCGAAGGCTGCACTCGGTGCGAAGGCTGCACTCGGTGCGAAGGCTGCACTCGGTGTGAAGGCTGCACTCGGTGTGAAGGCTGCACTCCATGCGAAGGCTGCACTCCGTGTGAAGGCAGCACTCCCTGCAAAGGCAGCACTCCTTGCGAAGCTTCACTCCGTGCGAAGGCTGCAGTCCTTGCGAAGGCTGCACTCTGTGTGAATGCTGCAGTCCTTGCGAAGGCTGCACTCTGTGCGAATGCTGCAGTCCTTGCGAAGGGTGCACTTCGTGTGAAGGCTGCACTCGGTGCGGAGGCTGCACTCCGTGCGAAGGCTGCACCTCGTGCGAAGGCTGCACTCCTTGTGAAGGCTGCACTCGGTGCAAAGTCTGCGCTCTGTGCGAAGGCTGCACTCTGTGCGAAGGATGTAGTCCTTGCGAAGGGTGCACTCCGTGCGAAGGCAGCACCCGGTGCGGAGGCTGCACTCTGTGCGAGGGCTGCACTCCGTGCGAAGGCAGCACTCCGTGCGAGGGAAGCACTCGTTGCGAAGGCAGCACTCCTTGCGAAGCTAGCACACCTTGAGAAGGCAGCACTCCTTGCGAAGGCAGCACTCCTTGCGAAGGCAGCACTCCTTGCGAAGGCAGCACTCCTTGCGAATCCAGCACACCTTGCGAAGGCATCACTCCTTGCGAAGACAGCACTCCTTGCGAATCAGCACTCCTTGCGAAAGCAGCACTCCTTGCGAAGGCAGTACTCTGTGCCAAGGCTGCACTCCTTGAGAGGGCTGCACTCCTTGCGAAGGCAATACACCATGTGAAGGCTGCTCTCCTGCGATGGCAGCACTCCGTGAGAAGACTGCACTCCATGAGAAGGGTGTACGCCGTGCAACAGCAGCACTTAGTGCAAAGGCAGCACTCCTTGCGAAGGCTTCTCTCCATGTGAAGGCTGCACTCCATGCAAATGCTGCACTCCATGTGAAGGATGCATTCCATGCAAAGGCTGTATTCCATGCAAACGCTGCACTCCATGCGATGGCAGCACTCCTTGCGAAGGCAGCATTCCTTGAAAAGGCAGCACTCCTTGCGAAGGCAGCACTCCTTGCGAAGGCAGCACTCCTTGCAAATCAGCACTCCTTGCGAAGGCAGCACTCCTTGCGAAGGCAGTACTCCTTGCGTAGCCTGCACTCATTGCGAAGGCTGCACTCATTGCGAAGGCTGCACTCCGTGTGAAGTCTGCACCCCATGCGATGGGAGAACTCCGTGCGAAAGCTGCACTCTGTGCGAAGGCTGCACTCCTTGCGAAGGCAGCACTCATTGTGATGGCAGCAACCCTTGCGAAGGCAGCACTCCTTGCGAAGGCAGCACTCATTGCGAAGGCAGCACTCCTTGTGATGGCAGCACTCCTTGCGAAGGCAGCACTCCTTGCGAAGGCAGCACTCAGTGCAAAGGCTTCACTCCGTGCGAAGGCCTGCACTCCGTGCGAAGGCATCATTCCATGCGAAGGCTGCTCTCCATGCAAGTGCTGCACTCCATATGAACTCTGTACTCCATGCAAAGGCTGCACTCCATGCACACGATGCACTCCATGCGAAGGCTGCACCCCGTACAAAGGCTGCACCCTGTGCAAATTCTGCATTCCGTGCAAAGGCTGCACCCTGTGCAAAGGCTGCACTCCTTACGAAGGCTGTACTCCGTGCGAAGGCTGCACTCCGTGCGAAGGCTGCACTCCCTGCGAAGGATGCACTCCGCGCGAAGGCAGCACTCCCTGCGGAGGATGCACTCCTTGCAAATGCAGCATTCCTTATGATTTCATCCCTCCTTGCGAAGGCAGCACTCCTTGTGAAGGCAGCACTCCTTGCGAAGGCAGCAATCCTTGCGAAGGCAGCACTCCTTGTGAAGGCAGCACTCCTTTTGATGGCTCCACTCCTTGCTAAGGCTGCACTCCTTGCGAAGGCTGCACTCTGTGCGACGGCTGCACTCCGTGCAATGGCTGCACTGCATGCGAAGGCCGCACTGCATGCGAAGGCCGCACTCCATGCGAAGGCTGCACTCCGTGCAACAGCAGCATTCCGTGCGAAGACTTCACTCCATCCGAAGGCTTCACTCCATGCAAATGCTGCACTCCATAGGAAGACTGCACTCCATTCGAAAACTGCATTTCATGTGAAGGCTGCACCCCGTGCAAAGGCTGCATTCTGTGCAAAGGCTGCACTCTGTGCAAAGGCTGCACTCCTTGCGAAGGCTGCGCTCCTTACGAAGGCTGCATACCTTGCGAAGGCTGCACTCCATGCGAAGGCTGCAGTCCGTGCAAAGGCTGCACTCTGTGCAAAGGCTGCACTCCATGCAAAGGTTGCACTCCGTGCGAAGGCAGCACTCCGTGCGATGGCTGCACTCCTTGTGAAGGCTGCACTCCTTGCGAAGGCCTGCACTCGGTGCGAAGGCTGTACTCTGTGCGAAGGCTGCTCTCCGTGCAAAGGCTGCACTCGGTGCGAAGGCTGCACTACGTGCGAAGGCTGCACTCGGTGCGAAGACTGCACTCGGTGCGAAGGCTGCACTCGGTGCGAAGGCTGCACTCGGTGCGAAGGCTGCACTCGGTGTGAAGGCTGCACTCGGTGTGAAGGCTGCACTCCATGCGAAGGCTGCACTCCGTGTGAAGGCAGCACTCCCTGCAAAGGCAGCACTCCTTGCGAAGCTTCACTCCGTGCGAAGGCTGCAGTCCTTGCGAAGGCTGCACTCTGTGTGAATGCTGCAGTCCTTGCGAAGGCTGCACTCTGTGCGAATGCTGCAGTCCTTGCGAAGGGTGCACTTCGTGTGAAGGCTGCACTCGGTGCGGAGGCTGCACTCCGTGCGAAGGCTGCACCTCGTGCGAAGGCTGCACTCCTTGTGAAGGCTGCACTCGGTGCAAAGTCTGCGCTCTGTGCGAAGGCTGCACTCTGTGCGAAGGATGTAGTCCTTGCGAAGGGTGCACTCCGTGCGAAGGCAGCACCCGGTGCGGAGGCTGCACTCTGTGCGAGGGCTGCACTCCGTGCGAAGGCAGCACTCCGTGCGAGGGAAGCACTCGTTGCGAAGGCAGCACTCCTTGCGAAGCTAGCACACCTTGAGAAGGCAGCACTCCTTGCGAAGGCAGCACTCCTTGCGAAGGCAGCACTCTTTGCAAAGGCAGCACTCCTTGCGAAGGCAGCACTCCATGCGAAGGCAGCACTCCTTGCGAAGGCAGCACTCCTTGCGAAGGCAGTACTCCTTGCTAAGGCTTCTCTCCATGTGAAGGCTGCACTCTGTACGATGGCAGCACTCCGTGCAAAGGCTGCACTCTATGCGAAGGGTGCACGCCGTGCAACAGCTGCACTTCGAGCTAATGCAGCACCCCATGCGAAGGATTCACTCCATGCGAAGGCTGCACTCCATGCAAATTCTGCACTCCATGTGAAGTCTGCAGTCCATGCAAAGGCTGCACTCCATGCAAACGCTGCACTCCTTGCGATGGCAGCACTCCTTACGAAGGCAGCACTACTTGCAAAGGCAGCACTCCTTGCAAAGGCAGCACTCCTTTCGAAGGAAGCACTCCTTGCGAATCAGCACTCCTTGCGAAGGCAGCACTCCTTGCGAAGGCAGTACTCCTTGGGAAGGCTGCACTCCTTCCGAAGGCTGCACTCCTTGCGAAGGCTGCACTCCATGTGAAAGCTGCTCTCTGTGCCTTGGTAGCACCCCGTGCGAAGGCTCCACTCCGTGCAAAGGGAGCACTCCTTGCGAAGGCAGCACTTCTTGCGGAGGCAACACTCCTTGCGAAGGCAAAACTCCTTGTGAAGGCAGCACTCCTTGCGAAGGCAGCACTCCTTGCGAAGGCAGCACTCCGTGCAAACTCTGCACTCCATGCGAAGGCTGTGCTCCGTGCGAAGGCTGCATTCGGTGCGAAGTCTGCACTCGGTGCGAAGGCTGCACTTTGTGCGAAAGCTGCACTCGTTGCATAGGCTGCACTCCGTGCGAAGGCTGCACTCGGTGCGAAGGCTGCAATACGTGCGAAGGCAGCACTCCTTGTGAAGGCAGCACACCTTGGGAAGGCAGCACTCCTTCCGAAGGCAGCACTCCTTGCGAAGGCAGCACTCCTTCCGAAGGCAGCACTCCTTGCGAAGGCAGCACTCGGTGCGAAGTCTGCACTCAGTGCGAGGGCTACACTCGGTGCGAAGGCTGCACTCCGTGCGAAGGCTGCACTCTGTGCGAAGGCAGCACTCCGTGCGAAGGCTGCAGTCCTTGCGAACGCTTCACTCTGTGTGAAGGCTACAGTCCTTGCGAAGGCTGGAACCTGTGTGAAGGCTGCACTCCATGCGAAGGCTGCACTCTGTGCGAAGGAAGCACTCTGTGCGAAGGGAGCTCTCGTTGCGAAGGCAGCACTCCTTGCGAAGGCTGCACACCTTGCGAAGGCAGCACCCCTTGTGAAGGCAGCACTCCTTGCGAAGGCAGCACTCCTTGCGAAACCAGCACACCTTGCGAAGGCATCACTCCTTGCGAAGACAGCACTCCTTGCGAATCAGCACTCCTTGCGAAAGCAGCACTCCTTGCGAAGGCAGTACTCTGTGCCAAGGCTGCACTCCTTGAGAGGGCTGCACTCCTTGCGAAGGCAATACACGGTGTGAAGGCTGCTCTCCTGCGATGGCAGCACTCCGTGAGAAGACTGCACTTCATGAGAAGGGTGTACGCCGTGCAACAGCAGCACTTACCGTGCAAAGGCTGCACTCGGTGTGAAGGCTGCACTACGTGCGAAGGCTGCACTCGGTGCGAAGACTGCACTCGGTGCGAAGGCTGCACTTGGTGAGAAGGCTGCACTCGGTGTGAAGGCTGCACTCGGTGTGAAGGCTGCACTCCATGCGAAGGCTGCACTCCGTGTGAAGGCAGCACTCCCTGCAAAGGCAGCACTCCTTGCGAAGGCTTCACTCCGTGCGAAGGCTGCAGTCCTTGCGAAGGCTGCACTCTGTGCAAAGGCAGCACTCCGTGTGAAGGAAGCACTCGTTGCGAAGGCAGCACTCCTTGCGAAGCTAGCACTCCCTGAGAAGGCAGCACTCCTTGTGAAGGCAGCACTCCTTGCGAAGGCAGCACTCCTTGCAAAGGCAGCACTCCTTGCGATGGCAGCACTCCTTGTGAAGGCAGCACTCCTTGCGAAGGCAGTACTCCTTGTGAATCAGCACTCCTTGCGAAGGCAGCACTCCTTGCGAAGGCAGTACTCCTTGCGAAGTCTGCACTCCGTGTGAAGGCTGCACTCCGTACGATGGCAGCACTCCGTGCAAAGGCTGCACTCTATGCCAAGGGTGCACGCCGTGCAACAGCTGCACTTCGAGCTAATGTAGCACTCCATGCGATGGATTCACTCCATGCGAAGGCTGCACTCCATGCAAATGCAGCACACCATGTGAAGTCTGCAGTCCATGCAAAGTCTGCACTCCATGCAACCGCTCCACTCCTTGCCAAGGCTGCACTCTTTGCGAAGGCTGCACTCCAAGTGAAAGCTGCACTTTGCCTTGGTAGCACCCCGTGCGAAGGCTCCACTCCGTGCAAAGGGAGCACTCCTTGCGAAGGCAGCACTCCTTGCGGAGGCAACACTCCTTGCGAAGGCAAAACTCCTTGCGAAGGCATACTCCTTGCAAAGGCAGAACCCCTTGCAAAGGCAGCACTCCGTGCAAACTCTGCACTCCATGCGAAGGCTGCGCTCTGTGCGAAGGCTGCATTCGGAGCGAAGTCTGCACTCGGTGCGAAGGGTGCACTTTGTGCGAAAGCTGCACTCGGTGCGTAGGCTGCACTCCGTGCGAAGGCTGCACTCAGTGCGAAGGCTGAAATACATGCAAAGGCAGCACTCCTTGTGAAGGCAGCACACCTTGTGAAGGCAGCACTCCTTGCGAAGGCAGCACTCCTTGCGAAGGCAGCACTCCTTGCGAAGGCAGCACTCGGTGCGAAGTCTGCACTCGGTGCGAGGGCTGCACTCGGTGCGAAGGCTGCACTCCGTGCGAAGGCTGCACTCCGTGCGAAGGCTGCACTCTGTGCGAAGGCAGCACTCCGTGCGAAGGCTGCAGTCCTTGCGAACGCTTCACTCTGTGGGAAGGCTACAGTCCTTGCGAAGGCTGGACCCTGTGTGAAGGCTGCACTCCGTGCGAAGGCTGCACTCTGTGCGAACGAAGCACTCCGTGCGAAGGGAGCCCTCGTTGCGAAGGCAGCACTCCTTGCGAAGGCTGCACACATTGCGAAGGCAGCACTCCGTGTGAAGGCTGCACTCCTGCGATGGCAGCACTCCGTGCGAAGGCTGCACTCCATGCGAAGGGTGCACGCCGTGCAACAGCAGCACTTCGTGCAAAGGCAGCACTCCATGCGAAGGCTTCACTCTGTGCGAAGGCTGCACTCCATGCAAATGCTGCACTCCATGTGAAGGATGCACTGCATGCAAAGGCTGCACACCATGCAAACGCTGCACTCCATGCGATGGCAGCACTCCTTGCGAAGGCAGCACTCCTTGCGAAGGCAGTACTCCATGCGAAGGCTGCACTCCGTGCGAAGGCTGCACTTCTTGCGAAGGCTTCACTCGGTGCAAAGTCTGCGCTCTGTGCGAAGGCTGCACTGTGTGCGAAGGATGCAGTCCTTGCGAAGGCTTCACTCCTTGCGAAGGGTGCACTCCGTGCGAAAGCTCTTCTCCTTGCGAAGGCTGCTCTCTGTGCGAAGGCTCACTCCATCCGAAGGTAGCACTCCTTGCGAGGGCAGCACTCCTTGCGAAGGCAGCCCTCCTTGCGAAGGGAGTACTCCTTGCGAAGGCAGCACTCCTGGCGAATCAGCACTCCTTGCGAAAGCAGCAATCCTTGCGAAGGCAGCAGTCCTTGCAAAGGCTGCACTCCTTGCGAAGGCTGCACTCCTTGCGAAGGTTGCACTGTGTGCAAAGGCTGCACTCCGTGCGATGGCTGCACTCCATGCGAAGGCAGAACTCTGTGCGAAGGCTGCACTCTGTGTGATGGCTGCACTCCATGCGAAGACTGCACTCCATGCGAAGGCTGCACTCCGTGCAACAACAGCATTCTGTGTCAAGACCTCACTCCATGCGAAGGCTGCACTCCATGCAAATGCTGCACTTCATACGAAGACTGCACTCCATGTGAAAACTGCATTTCATGTAAAGGCTGCACCCCGTTAAAGGCTGCATTCTGTGCAAAGGCTGCACTCTGTGCAAAGGCTGCACTCCTTGCGATGGCTTCGCTCCTGACGAAGGTTGCACTCCGTGCAAAGGCTGCACTCCGTGCGATGGCTGCATTCCATGCGAAGGCAGCACCCCGTGCAAAGGCTGCATTCCGTGCGATGGCTGCACTCCATGCGAAGGCTGCACTCCATTCGAAGTCTGCACACCGTGCAAACGCAGCATTCCGTGCGAAGACTTCACTCCATTCGAAGGCTGCACTCAATGCAAATGCTGCACTCCATAGGAAGACTGCTCTCCATGCGAAAACTGCATTTCATGTGAAGGCTGCACCCCGTTAAAGGCTGCTCTCTGGCCGAAGGCTGCACTCGGTGCGAAGGCTGCGCTCCGTGCGAAGGCTGCACGCGGTGCAAAGTCTGCACTCGGTGCGAAGGTTGCACTTGGTGCGAAGGACGCACTCCGTGCGAAGGCTGCACTCCGTGCGAGGGCAGCACTCCGTGCGACGGCAGCACTCCTTGCGAAGGCTTCACTCTGTGTGAAGGCTGCAGTCATTGCGAAGGCTGCACTCCGTGCGATGACTGCACTCGGTGCGAAGACTGCACTCGGTGCGAAGGCTGACCCGGTGCGAAGGCAGCACTCCGTGCGAAGGCAGCACTCCATGCGAAGGCTGCACTCTGTGCCAAGACTGCAGTTCTTGAGAAGGCTGCACTCCGTGCGAAGGCTGCACTCCATGCGAAGCCCTGCACTCCGAGTGAAGGCTGCACTCCATGCGAAGGCTGCTCTCCATGCGAAGGCTTCACTCCGTGCGATGGCTGCACTCCATGCGAAGGTCACACTCCATGCAAAGGCAATCCGTGCGAAGGCAGCACTCCATGCGAAGGCTTCACTCCATGCAAATGCTGCACTCCATACGAAGACTGCACTCCATGCGAAAACTGAATTTCATGTGAAGGCTGCACCCCGTGCAAAGGCTGCACTCCATGCGAAGGCCTGCACTCCGCATTCTGTGCAAAGGCTGCACTCTGTGCAAAGGCTGCACTGCTTGTGAAGGCTGTGCTACTTACGAAGGCTGCACTACTTGCAAAGGCTGAACTACGTGCGACGGCAGCACTCCGTGCGAAGGCTGCACTCCGTGCAAAGGCTCCACTCCGTGCAAAGGCTGCATTTCATGCGAAGGCCTGCACTCTGTGCGAAGGCTGCACTCTGTGCGAAGTCTGCTCTCCGTGTGAAGGCTGCACAATATGCAAAGGCTGCACTCCATGTGAAGGCTGCACTCCGGGCAAAGGCTGCACTCGGTGCGAAGTCTGCACTCGGAGCGAAGGCTGCACTCTGTGCGTAGGCTGCAGTCCTTGGGAAGGCTGCACTCCGTGCTAATGCTGCACTCCGTGCAAAGGCTGCACTCCTTGGGGAGGCAGCACTCCTTGTGAGGGCAGCACTCCTTGCGAAGGCAGCTCTCCTTGCGAAGGCAGCACTCCTTGTGAAGGCAGCAGTCCTGGCGAATCAGCACTCTTTGAGAAAGCAGCAATCCTTGCGAAAGCAGCAGTCCTTGCGAAGGCAGCAGTCCTTGTGAAGGCTGCACTCCTTGCGAAGGTTGCACTCCGTGCCAAGGTTGCACTCCATGCAAAGGTTGCACTCCATGCAAAGGTTGCACTTCATGCAAAGGTTGCACTCCATGCAAAGGTTGCACTCCATGCAAAGGTTGCACTCCGTGCGATGGCTGCACTCCATGCGAAGGCTGCACTCCATGTGAAGGCTGCACTCCATGCGAAGGCTGCACTCCATGCGATGGCTGCACTCCATGCGAAGGCTGCTCTCCATGCGAAGGCTGCACTCCGTGCAACAGCAGCATTCCGTGCGAAGGCATCACTCCATGCGAAGTCTGCACTCCATGCAAATGCTGCACTCCATGTGAAGTCTGCACTCCATGCAAAGGCTGCACTCCATGCAAACGGTGCACTCCATGCGAAGGCTGCACACCGAGCGAAGGTTGCACTCCAAGCGAAGGTTGCACTACGAGGGAAGGTTGCACTACTGGCGAAGGTTGCACTCCGAGCGAAGCTTCCACTCCTAGCGAAGGTTGCACTCCATACAAAGACTGCAATCCATGGAAAAACTGCATTTCATGTGAAGGCTGCACCCCGTGCAAAGGCTGTATTTCGAGCATAGGCAGCATTCTGTGCAAAGGCTGCACTCTGTGTGAAGGCTGCATTCCTTGCGAAGGCTGCACTCCGTGCGAAGGCTGCACTCTGTGCGAAGGCTGAACTCCTTGCGAAGGGAGCACTCCTTGTGATGGCAGCACTCCTTGCGAAGGCAGCACTCCTTGCGAAGGCAGCACTCCTTGCGAAGGCAGCACTCCTTGCGAAGGCAGCACTCCTTGCGAAGGCAGCACTCCTTGCGAAGGCAGCACTCCTTGCGAAGACTCCACTCCTTGCGAAGGCTGCACTCCTTGTGAAGGCTGCACTCCGTGCGAAGGCTGCACTCTGTGTGATGGCTGCACTTCATGCGAAAAGCGCACCCCATGCGAAGGCTGCACTCCGTGCAACAGCAGCACTTCGTGCGAAGGCAGCACTCCATGCGAAGTCTTCACTCCATGCAAATGCTGCACTCCATACGAAGACTGCACTCCGTGCCAAGGCTGCAAACTGTGCAAAGGCTGCACAACGTGCAAAGGCTGCACTCCTTGCAAAGGCTGCACTCCGTGCAAAGGCAGCACTCCATGCAAAGGGTGCACTCCGTGCAAAGGCTGCACTCGGTGCGAAGGCTGCGCTCCGTGCGAAGTCAGCACTCGGTGCGAAGTCAGCACTCGGTGCGAATGCTGCACTCGGTGCGAAGGCAGCACTCCGTGCGAAGGCAGCACTTCGTGCGAAGGCAGCACTCCTTGGGTTGGCTTCACTCTGTTCGAAGGCTGCAGTCCTTGCGAAAGCTGCACTCCGTGCGATGACTGCACTCCATGCGAAGGCAGCACTCCGTGCGAAGGCCGCACTCGGTGCGAAGGCTGCACTCTGTGCGAAGTCTGCACTCCGTGCGAAGGCAGCACTCCGTGCGAAGGCAGCACTCCGTGCGAAGGCAGCACTCTTTGGGCAGGCTTCACTCTGTGCGAAGGCTGCAGTCCTTGTGAAGGCTGCACTCCATGGAAATTCTGCACTCCATGTGAAGGCTGCGCTCCATGCAAAGGCTGCACTCCATGCAAACGCTGGACTCCTTGCGATGGCAGCACTCCTTGCAAAGGCAGCTCTCCTTGCGATGGCAGCACTCCTTGCGAAGGAAGCTCTCCTTGCAAAGGCAGCCCTCCTTGCGAAGGCAGCACTCCTTGCGAAGTAAGCACTCCTTGCGAATCAGCACTCCTTGCGAAGGCTGCACTCCTTGCAAAGGCAGTACTCATTGCGAAGGCTGCACTCGGTGCGAAGGCTGCACTTTGTGCGAAAGCTGCACTCGGTGCGTAGGCTGCACTCCGTGCGAAGGCTGCACTCGGTGCGAAGGCTGCAATACGTGCAAAGGCAGCACTCCTTGTGAAGGCAGCACACCTTGGGAAGGCAGCACTCCTTGCGAAGGCAGCACTCCTTGCGACGGCATCACTGCTTGCGAAGGCAGCACTCGGTGCGAAGTCTGCACTTGCTGTGAGGGCTGCACTCAGTGCGAAGCCTGCACTCCGTGCGAAGGCTGAACTCGGTGAAAAGTCTGCGCTCTGTGCGAAGGCTGCACTCTGTGCGAAGGCTGCAGTCCTTGCGAACGCTTCACTCTGTGGGACAGCTACAGTCCTTGTGAAGGCTGCACTCCGTGCTAAGGCTACACTCTGTGTGAAGTAAGCACTCTGTGCGAAGGGAGCTCTCGTTGCAAAGGCAGCACTCCTTGCGAAGGCTGCACACATTGCGAAGGCAGCACTCCATGTGAAGGCTGCACTCCTGCGATGGCAGCACTCCGTGCGAAGGCTGCACTCCATGCGAAGGGTGCACGCCGTGCAAAAGCAGCACTTTGTGCGAAGGCAGCACTCCATGCGAAGGCTTCACTCTGTGCGAAGGCTGCACTCCATGCAAATGCTGCACTCCATGTGAAGGATGCACTCCATGCAAAGGCTGCACACCATGGAAACGCTGCACTCCATGCGATGGCAGCACTCCTTGCGAAGGCAGCACTCCTTGCGAAGGCAGTACTCCGTGCGAAGGCTGCACTCCGTGCGAAGGCTGCACTCCGTGCGAAGGCTGAACTCGGTGAAAAGTCTGCGCTCTGTGCGAAGGCTGCACTCTGTGCGAAGGATGCAGTCCTTGTGAAGGGTGCACTCCGTGCGAAGGCTGCACTCGGTGCGGAGGCTGCACTCCGTGCGAGGGCTGCACTCCGTGCGAAGGCAGCACTCCGTGCGAGGGAAGCACTCGTTGCGAAGGCAGCACTCCTTGCGAAGCTAGCACACCTTGAGAAGGCAGCACTCCTTGCAAAGGCAGCACTCCTTGCGAAGGCAGCACTCTTTGCAAAGGCAGCACTCCTTGCGAAGGCAGCACTCCTTGCGAAGGCAGTACTCCTTGCGAAGGCTTCATTCCATGTGAAGGCTGCACTCTGTACGATGGCAGCACTCCGTGCAAAGGCTGCACTCTATGCGAAGGGTGCACGCCGTGCAACAGCTGCACTTCGAGCTAATGCAGCACTCCATGCGAAGGATTCACTCCATGCGAAGGCTGCACTCCATGCAAATTCTGCACTCCATGTGAAGTCTGCAGTCCATGCAAAGGCTGCAATCCATGGAAACGCTGCACTCCTTGCGATGGCAGCACTCCTTACGAAGGCAGCAATCCTTGCAAAGGCAGCACTCCTTGCAAAGGCAGCACTCCTTTCGAAGGAAGCACTCGTTGCGAATCAGCACTCCTTGCGAAGGCAGCACTCCTTGCAAATCAGCACTCCTTGCGAAGGCAGCACTCCTTGCGAAGGCAGTACTCCTTGCGTAGCCTGCACTCATTGCGAAGGCTGCACTCATTGCGAAGGCTGCACTCCGTGTGAAGGCTGCACTCTGTGCGATGGGAGAACTCCGTGCAAAGGCTGCACTCTGTGCGAAGGCTGCACTCCTTGCGAAGGCAGCACTCATTGTGATGGCAGCAATCCTTGCGAAGGCAGCACTCCTTGCGAAGGCTGCACTCCATGTGAAAGCTGCTCTCTGTGCCTTGGTAGCACCCCGTGCGAAGGCTCCACTCCGTGCAAAGGGAGCACTCCTTGCGAAGGCAGCACTTCTTGCGGAGGCAACACTCCTTGCGAAGGCAAAACTCCTTGCGAAGGCAGCACTCCTTGCGAAGGCAGCACTCTTTGCGAAGGCAGCACTCCGTGCAAACTCTGCACTCCATGCGAAGGCTGCGCTCCGTGCAAAGACTGCATTCGGTGCGAAGTCTGCACTCGGTGCGAAGGCTGCACTTTGTGCGAAAGCTGCACTCGGTGCGTAGGCTGCACTCGGTGCGAAGTCTGCAATACGTGCGAAGGCAGCACTCCTTGTGAAGGCAGCACACCTTGGGAAGGCAGCACTCCTTGCGAAGGCAGCACTCCTTGCGAAGGCAGCACTCCTTGCGAAGGCAGCACTCGGTGTGAATTCTGCACTCAGTGCGAGGGCTACACTCGGTGCGAAGGCTGCACTCCGTGCGAAGGCTGCACTCTGTGCGAAGGCAGCACTCTGTGCGAAGGCTGCAGTCCTTGCGAACGCTTCACTGTGTGCGAAGGCTACAGTCCTTGCGAAGGCTGGACCCTGTGTGAAGGCTGCACTCCATGCGAAGGCTGCACTCTGTGCGAAGGAAGCACTCTGTGCGAAGGGAGCTCTCGTTGCAAAGGCAGCACTCCTTGCGAAGGCTGCACACCTTGCGAAGGCAGCACCCCTTGTGAAGGCAGCACTCCTTGCGAAGGCAGCACTCCTTGCGAATCCAGCACACCTTGCGAAGGCATCACTCCTTGCGAAGACAGCACTCCTTGCGAATCAGCACTCCTTGCGAAAGCAGCACTCCTTGCGAAGGCAGTACTCTGTGCCAAGGCTGCACTCCTTGAGAGGGCTGCACTCCTTGCGAAGGCAATACACCATGTGAAGGCTGCTCTCCTGCGATGGCAGCACTCCGTGAGAAGACTGCACTCCATGAGAAGGGTGTACGCCGTGCAACAGCAGCACTTAGTGCAAAGGCAGCACTCCTTGCGAAGGCTTCTCTCCATGTGAAGGCTGCACTCCATGCAAATGCTGCACTCCATGTGAAGGATGCATTCCATGCAAAGGCTGTATTCCATGCAAACGCTGCACTCCATGCGATGGCAGCACTCCTTGCGAAGGCAGCATTCCTTGAAAAGGCAGCACTCCTTGCGAAGGCAGCACTCCTTGCGAAGGCAGCACTCCTTGCAAATCAGCACTCCTTGCGAAGGCAGCACTCCTTGCGAAGGCAGTACTCCTTGCGTAGCCTGCACTCATTGCGAAGGCTGCACTCATTGCGAAGGCTGCACTCCGTGTGAAGTCTGCACTCCATGCGATGGGAGAACTCCGTGCGAAAGCTGCACTCTGTGCGAAGGCTGCACTCCTTGCGAAGGCAGCACTCATTGTGATGGCAGCAACCCTTGCGAAGGCAGCACTCCTTGCGAAGGCAGCACTCATTGCGAAGGCAGCACTCCTTGTGATGGCAGCACTCCTTGCGAAGGCAGCACTCCTTGCGAAGGCAGCACTCAGTGCAAAGGCTTCACTCCGTGCGAAGGCCTGCACTCCGTGCGAAGGCATCATTCCATGCGAAGGCTGCTCTCCATGCAAGTGCTGCACTCCATATGAACTCTGTACTCCATGCAAAGGCTGCACTCCATGCACACGATGCACTCCATGCGAAGGCTGCACCCCGTACAAAGGCTGCACCCTGTGCAAATTCTGCATTCCGTGCAAAGGCTGCACCCTGTGCAAAGGCTGCACTCCTTACGAAGGCTGTACTCCGTGCGAAGGCTGCACTCCGTGCGAAGGCTGCACTCCCTGCGAAGGATGCACTCCGCGCGAAGGCAGCACTCCCTGCGGAGGATGCACTCCTTGCAAATGCAGCATTCCTTATGATTTCATCCCTCCTTGCGAAGGCAGCACTCCTTGTGAAAGCAGCACTCCTTGCGAAGGCAGCAATCCTTGCGAAGGCAGCACTCCTTGTGAAGGCAGCACTCCTTTTGATGGCTCCACTCCTTGCTAAGGCTGCACTCCTTGCGAAGGCTGCACTCTGTGCGACGGCTGCACTCCGTGCAATGGCTGCACTCCTTGCGATGGCTGCACTGCATGCGAAGGCCGCACTGCATGCGAAGGCCGCACTCCATGCGAAGGCTGCACTCCGTGCAACAGCAGCATTCCGTGCGAAGACTTCACTCCATCCGAAGGCTTCACTCCATGCAAATGCTGCACTCCATAGGAAGACTGCACTCCATTCGAAAACTGCATTTCATGTGAAGGCTGCACCCCGTGCAAAGGCTGCATTCTGTGCAAAGGCTGCACTCTGTGCAAAGGCTGCACTCCTTGCGAAGGCTGCGCTCCTTACGAAGGCTGCATACCTTGCGAAGGCTGCACTCTGTGCGAAGGCTGCAGTCCGTGCAAAGGCTGCACTCTGTGCAAAGGCTGCACTCCGTGCAAAGGCTGCACTCCGTGCGAAGGCAGCACTCCGTGCGATGGCTGCACTCCTTGTGAAGGCTGCACTCCTTGCGAAGGCCTGCACTCGGTGCGAAGGCTGTACTCTGTGCGAAGGCTGCTCTCCGTGCAAAGGCTGCACTCGGTGCGAAGGCTGCACTACGTGTGAAGGCTGCACGCGGTGCGAAGACTGCACTCGGTGCGAAGGCTGCACTCGGTGCGAAGGCTGCACTCGGTGCGAAGACTGCACTCGGTGTGAAGGCTGCACTCGGTGTGAAGGCTGCACTCGGTGTGAAGGCTGCACTCCATGCGAAGGCTGCACTCCGTGTGAAGGCAGCACTCCCTGCAAAGGCAGCACTCCTTGCGAAGGCTTCACTCCGTCCGAAGGCTGCAGTCCTTGCGAAGGCTGCACTCTGTGCGAATGCTGCAGTCCTTGCGAAGGCTGCACTCTGTGCGAATGCTGCAGTCCTTGCGAAGGGTGCACTTCGTGTGAAGGCTGCACTCGGTGCGGAGGCTGCACTCCGTGCGAAGGCTGCACTTCGTGCGAAGGCTGCACTCCTTGTGAAGGCTGCACTCGGTGCAAAATCTGCGCTCTGTGCGAAGGCTGCACTCTGTGCGAAGGATGTAGTCCTTGCGAAGGGTGCACTCGGTGCGGATGCTGCACTCTGTGCGAAGGCTGCACTCCGTGCGAAGGCAGCACTCCGTGCGAGGGAAGCACTCGTTGCGAAGGCAGCACTCCTTGCGAATCAGCACTCTTTGCGAAGGCAGCACTCCTTGCGAAGGCAGTACTCCTTGGGAAGGCTGCACTCCTTCCGAAGGCTGCACTCCTTGCGAAGGCTGCACTCCATGCGAAAGCTGCTCTCTGTGCCTTGGTAGCACCCCGTGCGAAGGCTGCACTCCGTGCAAAGGGAGCACTCCTTGCGAAGGCAGCACTTCTTGCGGAGGCAACACGCCTTGCGAAGGCAAAACTCCTTGCGAAGGCAGCACTCCTTGCGAAGGCAGCACTCCTTGCGAAGGCAGCACTCCGTGCAAATTCTGCACTCCATGCGAAGGGTGCGCTCCGTGCGAAGGCTGCATTCGGTGCGAAGTCTGCACTCGGTGCAAAGGCTGCACTTTGTGCGAAAGCTGCACTCGGTGCGAAGGCTGCACTCCGTGCGAAGGCTGCACTCGGTGCGAAGGCTGCAATACGTGCGAAGGCAGCACCCCTTGTGAAGGCAGCACACCTTGGGAAGGCAGCACTCCTTGCGAAGGCAGCACTCCTTGCGAAGGCAGCACTCGGTGCGAAGTCTGCACTCAGTGCGAGGGCTACACTCGGTGCGAAGGCTGCACTCCGTGCGAAGGCTGCACTCTGTGCGAAGGCAGCACTCCGTGCGAAGGCTGCAGTCCTTGCGAACGCTTCACTCTGTGCGAAGGCTACAGTCCTTGCGAAGGCTGGACCCTGTGTGAAGGCTGCACTCCATGCGAAGGCAGCACTCTGTGCGAAGGAAGCACTCTGTGCGAAGGCTGCACTCGGTGTGAAGGCTGCACTCGGTGTGAAGGCTGCACTCCATGCGAAGGCTGCACTCCGTGTGAAGGCAGCACTCCCTGCAAAGGCAGCACCCCTTGTGAAGGCAGCACTCCTTGCGAAGGCAGCACTCCTTGCGAAACCAGCACACCTTGCGAAGGCATCACTCCTTGCGAAGACAGCACTCCTTGCGAATCAGCACTCCTTGCGAAAGCAGCACTCCTTGCGAAGGCAGTACTCTGTGCCAAGGCTGCACTCCTTGAGAGGGCTGCACTCCTTGCGAAGGCAATACACGATGTGAAGGCTGCTCTCCTGCGATGGCAGCACTCCGTGAGAAGACTGCACTCCATGAGAAGGGTGTACGCCGTGCAACAGCAGCACTTACCTTGCAAAGGCTGCACTCGGTGCGAAGGCTGCACTACGTGCGAAGGCTGCACTCGGTGCGAAGACTGCACTCGGTGCGAAGGCTGCACTCGGTGCGAAGGCTGCACTCGGTGTGAAGACTGCACTCGGTGTGAAGGCTGCACTCCATGCGAAGGCTGCACTCCGTGTGAAGGCAGCACTCCCTGCAAAGGCAGCACTCCTTGCGAAGGCTTCACTCCGTGCGAAGGCTGCAGTCCTTGCGAAGGCTGCACTCTGTGCGAAGGCAGCACTCCGTGTGAAGGAAGCACTCGTTGTGAAGGCAGCACTCCTTGCGAAGCTAGCACTCCCTGAGAAGGCAGCACTCCTTGTGAAGGCAGCACTCCTTGCAAAGGCAGCACTCCTTGCAAAGGCAGCACTCCTTGCGAAGGCAGCACTCCTTGTGAAGGCAGCACTCCTTGCGAAGGCAGTACTCCTTGCGAATTAGCACTCCTTGCGAAGGCAGCACTCCTTGCGAAGGCAGTACTCCTTGCGAAGTGTGCACTCCGTGTGAAGGCTGTACTCCGTACGATGGCAGCACTCCGTGCAAAGGCTGCACTCTATGCGAAGGGTGCACGCCGTGCAACAGCTGCACTTCGAGCTAATGCAGCACTCCATGCGAAGGATTCAGTCCATGCGAAGGCTGCACTCCATGCAAATGCAGCACACCATGTGAAGTCTGCAGTCCATGCAAAGGCTGCACTCCATGCAACCGCTGCACTCCTTGCCAAGGCTGCACTCCTTGCGAAGGCTGCACTAAATGTGAAAGCTGCACTGTGCCTTGGTAGCACCCCGTGCGAAGGCTCCACTCCGTGCAAAGGGAGCACTCCTTGCGAAGGCAGCACTCCTTGCGGAGGCAACACTCCTTGCGAAGGCAAAACTCCTTGCGAAGGCATACTCCTTGCAAAGGCAGAACTCCTTGCGAAGGCAGCACTCCGTGCAAACTCTGCACTCCATGCGAAGGCTGCGCTCTGTGCGAAGGCTGCATTCGGAGCGAAGTCTGCACTCGGTGCGAAGGGTGCACTTTGTGCGAAAGCTGCACTCGGTGCGTAGGCTGCACTCCGTGCGAAGTCTGCACTCAGTGCGAAGGCTGCAATACATGCAAAGGCAGCACTCCTTGTGAAGGCAGCACACCTTGTGAAGGCAGCACTCCTTGCGAAGGCAGCACTCCTTGCGAAGGCAGCACTCCTTGCGAAGGCAGCACTCGGTGCGAAGTCTGCACTCGGTGCGAGGGCTGCACTCGGTGCGAAGGAGGCACTCCGTGCGAAGACTGCAATCCGTGCGAAGGCTGCACTCTGTGCGAAGGCAGCACTCCGTGCGAAGGCTGCAGTCCTTGCGAACGCTTCACTCTGTGGGAAGGCTACAGTCCTTGCGAAGGCTGGACCCTGTGTGAAGGCTGCACTCCGTGCGAAGGCTGCACTCTGTGCGAACGAAGCACTCCGTGCGAAGGGAGCCCTCGTTGCGAAGGCAGCACTCCTTGCGAAGGCTGCACACATTGCGAAGGCAGCACTCCGTGTGAAGGCTGCACTCCTGCGATGGCAGCACTCCGTGCGAAGGCTGCACTCCATGCGAAGGGTGCACGCCGTGCAACAGCAGCACTTCGTGCGAAGGCAGCACTCCATGCGAAGGCTTCACTCTGTGCGAAGGCTGCACTTCATGCAAATGCTGCACTCCATGTGAAGGATGCACTGCATGCAAAGGCTGCACACCATGCAAACGCTGCACTCCATGTGATGGCAGCACTCCTTGCGAAGGCAGCACTCCTTGCGAAGGCAGTACTCCATGCGAAGGCTGCACTCCGTGCGAAGGCTGCACTTCTTGCGAAGACTTCACTCGGTGCAAAGTCTGCGCTCTGTGCGAAGGCTGCACTCTGTGTGAAGGATGCAGTCCTTGCGAAGGCTTCACTCCATGCGAAGGCATGCACTCCGTGCGAAAGCTCTTCCCCTTGCGAAGGCTGCCCTCTGTGCGAAGGCTCACTCCATCCGAAGGTAGCACTCCTTGCGAGGGCAGCACTCCTTGCGAAGGCAGCTCTCCTTGCGAAGGGAGTACTCCTTGCGAAGGCAGCACTCCTGGCGAATCAGCACTCCTTGCGAAAGCAGCAAACCTTGCGAAGGCAGCAGTCCTTGCAAAGGCTGCACTCCTTGCGAAGGCTGCACTCCTTGCGAAGGTTGCACTGTGTGCAAAGGCTGCACTCCGTGCGATGGCTGCACTCCATGCGAAGGCAGAACTCTGTGCGAAGGCTGCACTCTGTGTGATGGCTGCACTCCATGCGAAGACTGCACTCCATGCGAAGGCTGCACTCCGTGCAACAGCAGCATTCTGTGTCAAGACCTCACTCCATGCGAAGGCTGCACTCCATGCAAATGCTGCACTTCATACGAAGACTGCACTCCATGTGAAAACTGCATTTCATGTAAAGGCTGCACCCCGTTAAAGGCTGCATTCTGTGCAAAGGCTGCACTCTGTGCAAAGGCTGCACTCCTTGCGATGGCTTCGCTTCTGACGAAGGTTGCACTCCGTGCAAAGGCTGCACTCCGTGCGATGGCTGCATTCCATGCGAAGGCAGCACCCCGTGCAAAGGCTGCATTCCGTGCGATGGCTGCACTCCATGCGAAGGCTGCACTCCATTCGAAGTCTGCACACCGTGCAAACGCAGCATTCCGTGCGAAGACTTCACTCCATTCGAAGGCTGCACTCAATGCAAATGCTGCACTCCATAGGAAGACTGCTCTCCATGCGAAAACTGCATTTCATGTGAAGGCTGCACCCTGTTAAAGGCTGCTCTCTGGCCGAAGGCTGCACTCGGTGCGAAGGCTGCGCTCCGTGCGAAGGCTGCACGCGGTGCAAAGTCTGCACTCGGTGCAAAGGTTGCACTTGGTGCGAAGGACGCACTCCGTGCGAAGGCTGCACTCCGTGCGAGGGCAGCACTCCGTGCGACGGCAGCACTCCTTGCGAAGGCTTCACTCTCTGTGAAGGCTGCAGTCATTGCGAAGGCTGCACTCCGTGCGATGACTGCACTCGGTGCGAAGACTGCACTCGGTGCGAAGGCTGACTTGGTGCGAAGGCAGCACTCCGTGCGAAGGCAGCACTCCATGCGAAGGCTGCACTCTGTGCCAAGACAGCAGTTCTTGAGAAGGCTGCACTCCGTGCGAAGGCTGCACTCCATGCGAAGCCCTGCACTCCGAGCGAAAGCTGCACTCCGTGCGAAGGCTGCTCTCCATGCGAAGGCTTCACTCCGTGCGATGGCTGCACTCCATGCGAAGGTCACACTCCATGCAAAGGCAATCCGTGCGAAGGCAGCACTCCATGCGAAGGCTTCACTCCATGCAAATGCTGCACTCCATACGAAGACTGCACTCCATGCGAAAACTGAATTTCATGTGAAGGCTGCACCCCGTGCAAAGGCTGCACTCCATGCGAAGGCCTGCACTCCGCATTCTGTGCAAAGGCTGCACTCTGTGCAAAGGCTGCACTGCTTGTGAAGGCTGTGCTACTTACGAAGGCTGCACTACTTGCAAAGGCTGAACTACGTGCGACGGCAGCACTCCGTGCGAAGGCTGCACTCCGTGCAAAGGCTCCACTCCGTGCAAAGGCTGCATCTCATGCGAAGGCCTGCACTCTGTGCGAAGGCTGCACTCTGTGCGAAGTCTGCTCTCCGTGCGAAGGCTGCACAATATGCAAAGGCTGCACTCTGTGTGAAGGCTGCACTCCGTGCAAAGGCTGCACTCGGTGCGAAGTCTGCACTCGGAGCGAAGGCTGCACTCTGTTTGTAGGCTGCAGTCCTTGCGAAGGCTGCACTCCGTGCGAATGCTGCACTCCGTGCAAAGGCTGCACTCCTTGGGGAGGCAGCACTCCTTGTGAGGGCAGCACTCCTTGCGAAGGCAGCTCTCCTTGCAAAGGCAGCACTCCTTGTGAAGGCAGCAGTCCTGGCGAATCAGCACTCTTTGAGAAAGCAGCAATCCTTGCGAAAGCAGCAGTCCTTGCGAAGGCAGCAGTCCTTGTGAAGGCTGCACTCCTTGCGAAGGTTGCACTCCGTGACAAGGTTGCACTCCATGCAAAGGTTGCACTCCATGCAAAGGTTGCACTCCAAGCAAAGGTTGCACTCCATGCAAAGGTTGCACTCCGTGCGATGGCTGCACTCCATGCGAAGGCTGCACTCCATGTGAAGGCTGCACTCCGCGCAACAGCAGCACTTCGTGCAAAGCCAGCACTCAATGTGAAGGCTTCACTCCATGCGAAGGCTGCACTCCATGTGATGGCTGCACTCCATGCGAAGGCTGCTCTCCATGCGAAGGCTGCACTCCGTGCAACAGCAGCATTCCGTGCGAAGGCATCACTCCATGCGAAGTCTGCACTCCATGCAAATGCTGCACTCCATGTGAAGTCTGCACTCCATGCAAAGGCTGCACTCCATGCAAACGGTGCACTCCATGCGAAGGCTGCACACCGAGCGAAGGTTGCACTCCAAGCGAAGGTTGCACTACGAGCGAAGGTTGCACTACTGGCGAAGGTTGCACTCCGAGCGAAGGTTCCACTCCTAGCGAAGGTTGCACTCCATACAAAGACTGCAATCCATGGAAAAACTGCATTTCATGTGAAGGCTGCACCCCGTGCAAAGGCTGTATTTCGAGCATAGGCTGCATTCTGTGCAAAGGCTGCACTCTGTGTGAAGGCTGCATTCCTTGCGAAGGCTGCACTCCGTGCGAAGGCTGCACTCTGTGCGAAGGCTGAACTCCTTGCGAAGGGAGCACTCCTTGTGATGGCAGCACTCCTTGCGAAGGCAGCACTCCTTGCGAAGGCAGCACTCCTTGCGAAGGCAGCACTCCTTGCGAAGACAGCACTCCTTGCGAAGGCAGCACTCCTTGCGAAGGAGGCCCTCCTTGCGAAGGCAGCACTCCTTGCGAAGACTCCACTCCTTGCGAAGGCTGCACTCCTTGTGAAGGCTGCACTCCGTGCGAAGGCTGCACTCTGTGTGATGGCTGCACTTCATGCGAAGGGCGCACCCCATGCGAAGGCTGCACTCCGTGCAACAGCAGCACTTCGTGCGAAGGCAGCACTCCATGCGAAGTCTTGACTCCATGCAAATGCTACACTCCATACGAAGACTGCACTCCGTGCCAAGGCTGCACACTGTGCAAAGGCTGCACAACGTGCAAAGGCTGCACTCCTTGCAAAGGCTGCACTCGGTGTGAAGTCTGCACTCGGTGCGAATGCTGCACTCCGTGCGAAGGCAGCACTCTGTGCGAAGGCAGCACTCCTTGGGTTGGCTTCACTCTGTTCGAAGGCTGCAGTCCTTGCGAAAGCTGCACTCCGTGCGATGACTGCACTCCATGCGAAGGCAGCACTCCGTGCGAAGGCCGCACTCGGTGCGAAGGCTGCACTCTGTGCGAAGTCTGCACTCTGTGCGAAGTCTGCACTCCGTGCGAAGGCAGCACTCCGTGCGAAGGCAGCACTCCGTGCGAAGGCAGCACTCTTTGGGCAGGCTTCACTCTGTGAGAAGGCTGCAGTCCTTGTGAAGGCTGCACTCCATGGAAATTCTGCACTCCATGTGAAGGCTGCGCTCCATGCAAAGGCTGCACTCCATGCAAACGCTGGACTCCTTGCGATGGCAGCACTCCTTGCAAAGGCAGCTCTCCTTGCGATGGCAGCACTCCTTGCAAAGGCAGTACTCCTTGCAAAGGCAGTACTCCTTGCGAAGGCTGCACTCGGTGCGAAGGCTGCACTTTGTGCGAAAGCTGCACTCGGTGCGTAGGCTGCACTCCGTGCGCAGGCTGCACTCGGTGCGAAGGCTGCAATACGTGCAAAGGCAGCACTCCTTGTGAAGGCAGCACACCTTGGGAAGGCAGCACTCTTTGCGAAGGCAGCACTCCTTGCGAAGGCATCACTCCTTGCGAAGGCAGCTTTCGGTGCGAAGTCTGCACTTGGTGTGAGGGCTGCACTCAGTGCGAAGGCTGCACTCCGTGCGAAGGCTGCACTCTGTGCGAAGGCAGCACTCCGTGCGAAGGCTGCAGTCCTTGCGAACGCTTCACTCTGTGGGACGGCTACAGTCCTTGTGAAGGCTGGACCCTGTGTGAAGGCTGCACTCCGTGCTAAGGCTGCACTCTGTGCGAAGGAAGCACTCTGTGCGAAGGGAGCTCTCGTTGCGAAGGCAGCACTCCTTGCGAAGGCTGCACACATTGCGAAGGCAGCACTCCATGTGAAGGCTGCACTCCTGCGATGGCAGCACTCCGTGCGAAGGCTGCACTCCATGCGAAGGGTGCACGCCGTGCAAAAGCAGCACTTTGTGCGAAGGCAGCACTCCATGCGAAGGCTTCACTCTGTGCGAAGGCTGCACTCCATGCAAATGCTGCACTCCATGTGAAGGATGCACTCCATGCAAAGGCTGCACACCATGGAAACGCTGCACTCCATGCGATGGCAGCACTCCTTGTGAAGGCAGCACTCCTTGCGAAGGCAGTACTCCGTGCGAAGGCTGCACTCCGTGCGAAGGCTGCACTCCGTGCGAAGGCTGCACTCGGTGCAAAGTCTGCGCTCTGTGTGAAGGCTGCACTCTGTGCGAAGGATGCAGTCCTTGTGAAGGCTGCACTCGGTGCGGAGGCTGCACTCGGTGCGGAGGCTGCACTCCGTGCGAGGGCTGCACTCCGTGCGAAGGCAGCACTCAGTGCGAGGGAAGCACTCGTTGCGAAGGCAGCACTCCTTGCGAAGCTAGCACACCTTGAGAAGGCAGCACTCCTTGCGAAGGCAGCACTCCTTGCGAAGGCAGCACTCTTTGCAAAGGCAGCACTCCTTGCGAAGGCAGCACTCCTTGCGAAGGCAGTACTCCTTGCGAAGGCTTCACTCCATGTGAAGGCTGCACTCTGTACGATGGCAGCACTCTGTGCAAAGGCTGCACTCTATGCGAAGGGTGCACGCCGTGCAACAGCTGCACTTCGAGCTAATGCAGCACTCCATGCGAAGGATTCACTCCATGCGAAGGCTGCACTCCATGCAAATTCTGCACTCCATGTGAAGTCTGCAGTCCATGCAAAGGCTGCACTCCATGCAAACGCTGCACTCCTTGCGATGGCAGCACTCCTTACGAAGGCAGCAATCCTTGCAAAGGCAGCACTCCTTGCAAAGGCAGCACTCCTTTCGAAGGAAGCACTCCTTGCGAAGGCAGCACTCCTTGCGAAGGCAGCACTCCTTGCGAAGGCAGTACTCCTTGGGAAGGCTGCACTCCTTGCGAAGGCTGCACTCCTTGCCAAGGCTGCACTCCATGTGAAAGCTGCTCTCTGTGCCTTGGTAGCACACCGTGCGAAGGCTCCACTCCGTGCAAAGGGAGCACTCCTTGCGAAGGCAGCACTTCTTGCGGAGGCAACACTCCTTGCGAAGGCAAAACTCCTCGCGAAGGCAGCACTCCTTGCGAAGGCAGCACTCCTTGCGAAGGCAGCACTCCGTGCAAATTCTGCACTCCATGCGAAGGCTGCGCTCCGTGCGAAGGCTGCATTCTGTGCGAAGTCTGCACTCGGTGCGAAGGCTGCACTTTGTGCGAAAGCTGCACTCGGTGCGTAGGCTGCACTCCGTGCGAAGGCTGCACTCGGTGTGAAGGCTGCAATACGTGCGAAGGCAGCACTCCTTGTGAAGGCAGCACACCTTGGGAAGGCAGCACTCCTTGCGAAGGCAGCACTCCTTGCGAAGGCAGCACTCCTTGCGAAGGCAGCACTCGGTGCGAAGTCTGCACTCAGTGCGAGGGCTACACTCGGTGCGAAGGCTGCACTCCATGCGAAGGCTGCACTCTCTGCGAAGGCAGCACTCCGTGCGAAGGCTGCAGTCCTTGCGAACGCTTCACTCTGTGCGAAGGCTACAGTCCTTGCGAAGGCTGGACCCTGTGTGAAGGCTGCACTCCATGCGAAAGCTGCACTCTGTGCGAAGGAAGCACTCTGTGCGAAGGGAGCTCTCGTTGCGAAGGCAGCACTCCTTGCGAAGGCTGCACACCTTGCGAAGGCAGCACCCCTTGTGAAGGCAGCACTCCTTGCGAAGGCAGCACTCCTTGCGAAACCAGCACACCTTGCGAAGGCATCACTCCTTGCGAAGACAGCACTCCTTGCGAATCAGCACTCCTTGCGAAAGCAGCACTCCTTGCGAAGGCAGTACTCTGTGCGAAGGCTGCACTCCTTGAGAGGGCTGCACTCCTTGCGAAGGCAATACACCGTGTGAAGGCTGCTCTCCTGCGATGGCAGCACTCCGTGAGAAGACTGCACTCCATGAGAAGGGTGTACGCCATGCAACAGCAGCACTTAGTGCAAAGGCAGCACTCCTTGCGAAGGCTTCTCTCCATGTGAAGGCTGCACTCCATGCAAATGCTGCACTCCATGTGAGGGATGCATTCCATGCAAAGGCTGTATTCCATGCAAACGCTGCACTCCATGCGATGGCAGCACTCCTTGCGAAGGCAGCATTCCTTGAAAAGGCAGCACTCCTTGCGAAGGCAGCACTCCTTGCGAAGGCAGCACTCCTTGCAAATCAGCACTCCTTGCGAAGGCAGCACTCCTTGCGAAAGCAGTACTCCTTGCGTAGCCTGCACTCATTGCGAAGGCTGCACTCATTGCGAAGGCTGCACTCCGTGTGAAGGCTGCACTCCGTGCGATGGGAGAACTCCGTGCAAAGGCTGCACTCTGTGTGAAGGCTGGACTCCTTGCGAAGGCAGCACTCATTGTGATGGCAGCAATCCTTGCGAAGGCAGGACTCCTTGCGAAGGCTGCACTCCATGTGAAAGCTGCTCTCTGTGCCTTGGTAGCACCCCGTGCGAAGGCTCCACTCCGTGCAAAGGGAGCACTCCTTGCGAAGGCAGCACTTCTTGCGGAGGCAACACTCCTTGCGAAGGCAAAACTCCTTGCGAAGGCAGCACTCCTTGCGAAGGCAGCACTCCTTGCGAAGGCAGCACTCCGTGCAGACTCTGCACTCCATGCGAAGGCTGCGCTCCGTGCGAAGGCTGCATTTGGTGCGAAGTCTGCACTCAGTGCGAAGGCTGCACTTTGTGCGAAAGCTGCACTCGGTGCGTAGGCTGCACTCCGTGCGAAGGCTGCACTCGGTGCGAAGGCTGCAATACGTGCGAAGGCAGCACTCCTTGTGAAGGCAGCACACCTTGGGAAGGCAGCACTCCTTGCGAAGGCAGCACTCCTTGCGAAGGCAGCACTCCTTGCGAAGGCAGCACTCGGTGCGAAGTCTGCACTCAGTGCGAGGGCTACACTCGGTGCGAAGGCTGCACTCCGTGCGAAGGCTGCACTCTGAGCGAAGGCAGCACTCCGTGCGAAGGCTGCAGTCCTTGCGAACGCTTCACTCTGTGCGAAGGCTACAGTCCTTGCGAAGGCTGGACCCTGTGTGAAGGCTGCACTCCATGCGAAGGCTGCACTCTGTGCGAAGGAAGCACTCTGTGCGAAGGGAGCTCTCGTTGCGAAGGCAGCACTCCTTGCGAAGGCTGCACACCTTGCGAAGGCAGCACCCCTTGTGAAGGCAGCACTCCTTGCGAAGGCAGCACTCCTTGCGAAACCAGCACACCTTGCGAAGGCATCACTCCTTGCGAAGACAGCACTCCTTGCGAATCAGCACTCCTTGCGAAAGCAGCACTCCTTGCGAAGGCAGTACTCTGTGCGAAGGCTGCACTCCTTGAGAGGGCTGCACTCCTTGCGAAGGCAACACACCGTGTGAAGGCTGCTCTCCTGCGATGGCAGCACTCCGTGAGAAGACTGCAATCCATGAGAAGGGTGTACGCCGTGCAACAGCAGCACTTAGTGCAAAGGCAGCACTCCTTGCGAATGCTTCTCTCCATGTGAAGGCTGCACTCCATGCAAATGCTGCACTCCATGTGAAGGATGCATTCCATGCAAAGGCTGTATTCCATGCAAACGCTGCACTCCATGCGATGGCAGCACTCCTTGCGAAGGCAGCATTCCTTGAAAAGGCAGCACTCCTTGCGAAGGCAGCACTCCTTGCGAAGGCAGCACTCCTTGCAAATCAGCACTCCTTGCGAAGGCAGTACTCCTTGCGAAGGCAGTACTCCTTGCGTAGCCTGCACTCATTGCGAAGGCTGCACTCATTGCGAAGGCTGCACTCCGTGTGAAGGCTGCACTCCGTGCGATGGGAGAACTCCGTGCGAAGGCTGCACTCTGTGCGAAGGCTGCACTCCTTGCGAAGGCAGCATTCATTGTGATGGCAGCAATCCTTGTGAAGGCAGCACTCCTTGCGAAGGCAGCACTCATTGCGAAGGCAGCACTCCTTGTGATGGCAGCACTCCTTGCGAAGGCAGCACTCCTTGCGATGGCAGCACTCAGTGCAAAGGCTTCACTCCGTGCGAAGGCCTGCACTCCGTGCGAAGGCATCATTCCATGCGAAGGCTGCTCTCCATGCAAATGCTGCACTCCATATGAACTCTGTACTCCATGCAAAGGCTGCACACCATGCACACGATGCACTCCATGCGAAGGCTGCACCCCGTACAAAGGCTGCACCCTGTGCAAATTCTGCATTCCGTGCAAACGCTGCACTCTGTGCAAAGGCTGCACTCCTTACGAAGGCTGTACTCCGTGCGAAGGCTGCACTCCGTGCGAAGGCTGCACTCCCTGCGAAGGATGCACTCCGCGCGAAGTCAGCACTCCCTGCGGAGGGTGCACTCCTTGCAAATGCAGCATTCCTTATGATTTCATCTCTCCTTGCGAAGGCAGCACTCCTTGTGAAGGCAGCACTCCTTGCGAAGGCAGCAATCCTTGCGAAGGCAGCACTCCTTGTGAAGGCAGCACTCCTTTTGATGGCTCCACTCCTTGCTAAGGCTGCACTCCTTGCGAAGGCTGCACTCTGTGCGACGGCTGCACTCCGTGCGATGGCTGCACTCATTGCGATGGCTGCACTGCATGCGAAGGCAGCACTCCATTCGAAGGCTGCACTCCGTGCAACAGCAGCATTCCGTGCGAAGACTTCACTCCATCCGAAGGCTTCACTCCATGCAAATGCTGCACTCCATAGGAAGACTGCAATCCATTCGAAAACTGCATTTCATGTGAAGGCTGCACCCCGTGCAAAGGCTGCATTCTGTGCAAAGGCTGCACTCTGTGCAAAGGCTGCACTCCTTGCGAAGGCTGCGCTCCTTACGAAGGCTGCATACCTTGCGAAGGCTGCACTCCGTGCGAAGGCTGCAGTCCGTGCAAAGGCTGCACCCTGTGCAAAGGCTGCACTCCATGCAAAGGCTGCACTCCGTGCGAAGGCAGCACTCCGTGCGATGGCTGCACTCCTTGTGAAGGCTGCACTCCTTGCGAAGGCCTGCACTCGGAGCGAAGGCTGTACTCTGTGCGAAGGCTGCTCTCCGTGCAAAGGCTGCACTCGGTGCGAAGGCTGCACTACGTGCGAAGGCTGCACTCGGTGCGAAGACTGCACTCGGTGCGAAGGCTGCACTCGGTGCGAAGGCTGCACTCGGTGCGAAGGCTGCACTCGGTGTGAAGGCTGCACTCGGTGTGAAGGCTGCACTCGGTGTGAAGGCTGCACTCCATGCGAAGGCTGCACTCCGTGTGAAGGCAGCTCTCCCTGCAAAGGCAGCACTCCTTGCGAAGGCTTCACTCCGTGCGAAGGCTGCAGTCCTTGCGAAGGCTGCACTCTGTGCGAATGCTGCAGTTCTTGCGAAGGCTGCACTCTGTGCGAATGCTGCAATCCCATGCGAAGGGTGCACTTCGTGTGAAGGCTGCACTCGGTGCGGAGGCTGCACTCCGTGCGAAGGCTGCACCTCGTGCGAAGGCTGCACTCCTTGCGAAGGCTGCACTCGGTGCAAGGTCTGCGCTCTGTGCGAAGGCCGCACTCTGTGCGAAGGATGTAGTCCTTGCGAAGGGTGCACTCCGTGCGAAGGCTGCACTCGGTGCGGAGGCTGCACTCTGTGCGAGGGCTGCACTCCGTGCGAAGGCAGCACTCCGTGCGAGGGAAGCACTCGTTGCGAAGGCAGCACTCCTTGCGAAGCTAGCACACCTTGAGAAGGCAGCACTCCTTGCGAAGGCAGCACTCCTTGCGAAGGCAGCACTCTTTGCAAAGGCAGCACTCCTTGCGAAGGCAGCACTCCTTGCGAAGGCAGCACTCCTTGCGAAGGCAGCACTCCTTGCGAAGGCAGTACTCCTTGCGAAGGCTTCACTCCATGTGAAGGCTGCACTCTGTACGATGGCAGCACTCCGTGCAAAGGCTGCACTCTATGCGAAGGGTGCACGCCGTGCAACAGCTGCACTTCGAGCTAAAACAGCACTCCATGCGAAGGATTCACTCCATGCGAAGGCTGCACTCCATGCAAATTCTGCACTCCATGTGAAGTCTGCAGTCCATGCAAAGGCTGCACTCCATGCAAACGCTGCACTCCTTGCGATGGCAGCACTCCTTACGAAGGCAGCACTCCTTGCAAAGGCAGCACTCCTTGCAAAGGCAGCACTCCTTTCGAAGGAAGCACTCCTTGCGAATCAGCACTCCTTGCGAAGGCAGCACTCCTTGCGAAGGCAGTACTCCTTGGGAAGGCTGCACTCCTTCCGAAGGCTGCACTCCTTGCGAAGGCTGCACTCCATGTGAAAGCTGCTCTCTGTGCCTTGGTAGCACCCCGTGCGAAGGCTCCACTCCGTGCAAAGGGAGCACTCCTTGCGAAGGCAGCACTTCTTGCGGAGGCAACACTCCTTGCGAAGGCAAAACTCCTTGCGAAGGCAGCACTCCTTGCGAAGGCAGCACTCCTTGCGAAGGCAGCACTCCGTGCAAACTGCACTCCATGCGAAGGCTGCGCTCCGTGCGAAGGCTGCATTCGGTGCGAAGTCTGCACCCGGTGCGAAGGCTGCACTTTGTGCGAAAGCTGCACTCGGTGCGTAGGCTGCACTCCGTGCGAAGGCTGCACTCAGTGCGAAGGCTGCAATACGTGTGAAGGCAGCACTCCTTGTGAAGGCAGCACACCTTGGGAAGGCAGCACTCCTTGCGAAGGCAGCACTCCTTGTGAAGGCAGCACTCCTTGCGAAGGCAGCACTCCTTGCAAAGGCAGCACTCGGTGCGAAGTCTGCACTCAGTGCGAGGGCTACACTCGGTGCGAAGGCTGCACTCCGTGCGAAGGCTGCACTCTGTGCGAAGGCAGCACTCCGTGCGAAGGCTGCAGTCCTTGCGAAGGCTGGACCCTGTGTGAAGGCTGCACTCCATGCGAAGGCTGCACTCTGTGCGAAGGAAGCACTCTGTGCGAAGGGAGCTCTCGTTGCGAAGGCAGCACTCCTTGCAAAGGCTGCACACCTTGCGAAGGCAGCACCCCTTGTGAAGGCAGCACTCCTTGCGAAGGCAGCACTCCTTGCGAAGGCATCACTCCTTGCGAAGACAGCACTCCTTGCGAAGACAGCACTCCTTGCGAATCAGCACTCCTTGCGAAAGCAGCACTCCTTGCGAAGGCAGTACTCCTTGCGAAGGCAGTACTCTGTGCCAAGGCTGCACTCCTTGAGAGGGCTGCACTTCTTGCGAAGGCAATACACGGTGTGAAGGCTGCTCTCCTGCGATGGCAGCACTCCGTGAGAAGACTGCACTCCATGAGAAGGGTGTACGCCGTGCAACAGCAGCACTTACCGTGCAAAGGCTGCACTCGGTGCGAAGGCTGCACTACGTGCGAAGGCTGCACTCGGTGCGAAGACTGCACTCAGTGCGAAGGCTGCACTCGGTGCGAAGGCTGCACTCGGTGTGAAGGCTGCACTCGGTGTGAAGGCTGCACTCCTTGCGAAGGCTGCACTCCGTGTGAAGGCAGCACTCCCTGCAAAGGCAGCACTCCTTCCGAAGGCTTCACTCCGTGCGAAGGCTGCAGTCCTTGCGAAGGCTGCACTCTGTGCGAAGGCAGCACTCCGTGTGAAGGAAGCACTTGTTGCGAAGGCAGCACTCCTTGCGAAGCTAGCACTCCCTGAGAAGGCAGCACTCCTTGTGAAGGCAGCACTCCTTGCGAAGGCAGCACTCCTTGCAAAGGCAGCACTCCTTGCGAAGGCAGCACTCCTTGCGAAGGCAGCACTCCTTGCGAAGGCAGTACTCCTTGCGAATCAGCACTCCTTGCGAAGGCAGCACTCCTTGCGAAGGCAGTACTCCTTGCGAAGTCTGCACTCCGTGTGAAGGCTGCACTCCGTACGATGGCAGCACTCCGTGCAAAGGCTGCACTCTATGCGAAGGGTGCACGCCGTGCAACAGCTGCACTTCGAGCTAATGCAGCACTCCATGCGAAGGATTCACTCCATGCGAAGGCTGCACTCCATGCAAATGCAGCACACCATGTGAAGTCTGCAGTCCATGCAAAGGCTGCACTCCATGCAACCGCTGCACTCCTTGCCAAGGCTGCACTCTTTGCGAAGGCTGCACTCCATGTGAAAGCTGCACTGTGCCTTGGTAGCGTCCCCCGTGCGAAGGCTCCACTCCGTGGAAAGGGAGCACTCCTTGCGAAGGCAAAACTCCTTGCGAAGGCATACTCCTTGCAAAGGCAGAACTCCTTGCGAAGGCAGCACTCCGTGCAAACTCTGCACTCCATGCGAAGGCTGCGCTCTGTGCGAAGGCTGCATTCGGAGCGAAGTCTGCACTCGGTGCGAAGGGTGCACTTTGTGTGAAAGCTGCACTCGGTGCGTAGGCTGCACTCCGTGCGAAGGCTGCACTCAGTGCGAAGGCTGCAATACATGCAAAGGCAGCACTCCTTGTGAAGGCAGCACACCTTGTGAAGGCAGCACTCCTTGCGAAGGCAGCACTCCTTGCGAAGGCAGCACTCCTTGCGAAGGCAGCACTCGGTGCTAAGTCTGCACTCGGTGCGAGGGCTGCACTCGGTGCGAAGGCTGCACTCCGTGCGAAGGCAGCACTCCGTGCGAAGGCTGCAGTCCTTGCGAACGCTTCACCCTGTGGGAAGGCTACAGTCCTTGCGAAGGCTGGACCCTGTGTGAAGGCTGCACTCCGTGCGAAGGCTGCACTCTGTGCGAACGAAGCACTCCGTGCGAAGGGAGCCCTCGTTGCGAAGGCAGCACTCCTTGCGAAGGCTGCACACATTGCGAAGGCAGCACTCCTTGTGAAGGCTGCACTCCTGCGATGGCAGCACTCCGTGCGAAGGCTGCACTCCATGCGAAGGGTGCACGCCGTGCAACAGCAGCACTTCGTGCGAAGGCAGCACTCCATGCGAAGGCTTCACTCTGTGCGAAGGCTGCACTCCATGCTAATGCTGCACTCCATGTGAAGGATGCACTGCATGCAAAGGCTGCACACCATGCAAACGCTGCACTCCATGCGATGGCAGCACTATTTGCGAAGGCAGCACTCCTTGCGAAGGCAGTACTCCATGCGAAGGCTGAACTCCGTGCGAAGGCTGCACTTCTTGCGAAGGCTTCACTCGGTGCAAAGTCTGCGCTCTGTGCGAAGGCTGCACTCTGTGCGAAGGATGCAGTCCTTGCGAAGGCTTCACTCCTTGCGAAGGGTGCACTCCGTGCGAAAGCTCTTCTCCTTGCGAAGGCTGCTCTCTGTGCGAAGGCTCACTCCATCCGAAGGTAGCACTCCTTGTGAGGGCAGCACTCCTTGCGAAGGCAGCTCTCCTTGCGAAGGGAGTACTCCTTGCGAAGGCAGCACTCCTGGCGAATCAGCACTCCTTGCGAAAGCAGCAATCCTTGCGAAGGCAGCAGTCCTTGCAAAGGCTGCACTCCTTGCGAAGGCTGCACTCCTTGCGAAGGCTGCACTCCTTGCGAAGGTTGCACTGTGTGCAAAGGCTGCACTCTGTGCGATGGCTGCACTCCATGCGAAGGCAGAACTCTGTGCGAAGGCTGCACCCTGTGTGATGGCTGCACTCCATGCGAAGACTGCACTCCATGCGAAGGCTGCACTCCGTGCAACAGCAGCATTCTGTGTCAAGACCTCACTCCATGCGAAGGCTGCACTCCATGCAAATGCTGCACTTCATACGAAGACTGCACTCCATGTGAAAACTGCATTTCATGTAAAGGCTGCACCCCGTTAAAGGCTGCATTCTGTGCAAAGGCTGCACTCTGTGCAAAGGCTGCACTCCTTGCGATGGCTGCGCTCCTGACGAAGGTTGCACTCCGTGCAAAGGCTGCACTCCGTGCGATGGCTGCATTCCATGCGAAGGCAGCACCCCGTGCAAAGGCTGCATTCCGTGCGATGGCTGCACTCCATGCGAAGGCTGCACTCCATTCGAAGTCTGCACACCGTGCAAACGCAGCATTCCGTGCGAAGACTTCACTCCATTCGAAGGCTGCACTCAATGCAAATGCTGCACTCCATAGGAAGACAGCTCTCCATGCGAAAACTGCATTTCATGTGAAGGCTGCACCCCGTTAAAGGCTGCTCTCTGGCCGAAGGCTGCACTCGGTGCGAAGGCTGCGCTCCGTGCGAAGGCTGCACGCGGTGCAAAGTCTGCACTCGGTGCGAAGGTTGCACTTGGTGCGAAGGACGCACTCTGTGCGAAGGCTGCACTCCGTGCGAGGGCAGCACTCCGTGCGACGGCAGCACTCCTTGCGAAGGTTTCACTCTGTGTGAAGGCTGCAGTCATTGCGAAGGCTGCACTCCGTGCGATGACTGCACTCCTTGCGAAGGCTGCACTCTGTGCGAAGGCTGCACTCTGTGCGATTAGAGCACTCCGTGTGAAGGCTGCACTCCATGCGAAGGCAGCACTCCTTGCGAAGGCAGCACTCATTGCGAAGGCAGCACTCCTTGTGATGGCAGCACTCCTTGCGAAGGCAGCACTCCTTGCGAAGGCTGCACTCCATATGAACTCTGTACTCCATGCAAAGGCTGCACTCCATGCACACGCTGCACTCCATGCGAAGGCTGCACCCCGTACAAAGGCTGCACCCTGTGCAAAGGCTGCATTCCGTGCAAAGGCTGCACTCTGTGCAAAGGCTGCACTCCTTACGAAGGCTGTACTCCGTGCGAAGGCTGCACTCCGTGCGAAGGCTGCACTCCCTGCGAAGGATGAACTCCGCGTGAAGGCAGCACTCCCTGCGGAGGGTGCACTCCTTGCAAAGGCAGCATTCCTTATGATTTCATCTCTCCTTGCGAAGGCAGCATTCCTTGCGAAGGCAGCACTCCTTGCGAAGGCAGTACTCCTTGCTAAGGCACACTCCTTGTGAAGGCTCCACTCCTTGCTAAGGCTGCACTCCTTGCGAAGGCTGCACTCTGTGCGACGGCTGCACTCCGTGCGATGGCTGCACTCCTTGCGATGGCTGCACTGCATGCGAAGGCCGCACTCCATGCGAAGGCTGCAATCCGTGCAACAGCAGCATTCCGTGCGAAGACTTCACTCCATCCGAAAGCTTCACTCCATGCAAATGCTGCACTCCATACGAAGACTGCACTCCATTCGAAAACTGCATTTCATGTGAAGGCTGCACCCCGTGCAAAGGCTGCATTCTGTGCAAAGGCTGCACTCTGTGCAAAGGCTGCACTCCTTGCGAATGCTGCGCCCCTTACGAAGGCTGCATACCTTGCGACGGCTACACTCCGTGCGAAGGCTGCAGTCCGTGCAAAGGCTGTACTCCGTGCGAAGGCAGCACTCCGTGCGACGGCTTCACTCCTTGTGAAGGCTGCACTCCGTGCGAAGGCCTGCACTCCGTGCGAAGACTGTATTCTGTGCGAAGGCTGCTCTCCGTGCAAAGGCTGCTCTCCGTGCAAAGGCTGCACTCAGTGCGAAGGCTGCACTATGTGTGATGGCTGCACCAGGTGCGAAGACTGCACTCGGTGCGAATGCTGCACTCGGTGCGAAGGCTGCACTCGGTGCGAAGGCTGCACTCGGTGTGAAGGCTGCACTCGGTGTGAAGGCTGCACTCGGTGTGAAGGCTGCACTCGGTGTGAAGGCTGCACTCGGTGCGGAGGCTGCACTCCGTGTGAAGGCTGCACCTCGTGCGAAGGCTGCACTCCGTGCGAAGGCTGCACTCCGTGCGAGGGCTGCACTCCGTGCGAAGGCAGCACTCTGTGCGAAGGAAGCACTCGTTGCGAAGGCAGCACTCCTTGCGAAGCTAGCACACCTTGAGAAGGCAGCACTCCTTGTGAAGGCAGCACTCCTTGCGAAGGCAGCACTCCCTGCAAAGGCAGCACTCCTTGCGAAGGCAGCACTCCTTGCGAAGGCAGCACACCTTTCGAAGGCAGTACTCCTTGCAAAGGCTGCACTCCGTGTGAAGGCTGCACTCCGTACGATGGCAGCACTCCGTGCAAAGGCTGCACCCTATGCGAAGGGTGCACGCCGTGCAACAGCTGCACTTCGAGCTAATGCAACACTCCATGCGAAGGATTCACTCCATGCGAAGGCTGCCCTCCATGCAAATGCTGCACTCCATGTGAAGTCTGCAGTCCATGCAAAGGCTGCACTCCTTGCGATGGCAGCACTCCTTGCGAAGGCAGCACTCCTTGCAAAGGCAGCACTCCTTGCAAAGGCAGCACTCCTTGCGAAGGCAGCACCCCTTGCGAAGGCAGCACTCCTTGCGAAGGCAGTACTCCTTGGGAAGGCTGCACTCCTTGCGAAGGCTGCACTCTCTGCGAAGGCTGCACTCCATGTGAAAGCTGCTCTCTGTGCCTTTGTAGCACCCCGTGCGAAGGCTCCACTCCGTGCAAAGGGAGCACTCCTTGCGAAGGTAGCACTCCTTGCGGAGGCAACACTCCTTGCGAAGGCAAAACTCCTTGCAAAGGCAGCACCCCTTGTGAAGGCAGAACTCCTTGCGAATCAGCACTCCATGCCAAGGCAGCACTCCTTGGGAAGGCAGTACTCCTTGGGAAGACTGCACTCCTTGCGAAGGCTGCACTCCTTGCGAAGGCTGCACTCGTTGTGAAGGCTGCACTCCGTGCGGTGGCAGCACTCCTTGCGAAGGCTGCACTCCGTGCGAAGGCTGCACTCCTTGCAAAGGCAGCACTCCTTGCGATGGCAGCACTCCTTGCGAAGGCAATACTCCTTGCGAAGGCAACAC
Source organism: Schistocerca nitens (assembly GCF_023898315.1). Classification (NCBI taxonomy): domain Eukaryota; kingdom Metazoa; phylum Arthropoda; class Insecta; order Orthoptera; family Acrididae; genus Schistocerca; species Schistocerca nitens. Next base: position 19 of record NW_026045974.1, on the reverse strand, counting down.
TTATTGTGAAGGCAGCAGT